>NC_092333.1:117385714-117697500 GCF_046630445.1 Rutidosis leptorrhynchoides
GAAAACAAACCCTAATTTTAAAACATATCACATCTTGACGAAAATTTGACTGATTTTGACCGTTTTTGACCAACTTTGACCGAACTTTTAACTTTGACTGAACTTTTAGCTTTGACCGTCTTTTGAGTCGTTTTCAGAAAAAACGGGACGGAGAACCCAAAAAAACGACGCATCGGCCGACGCTTCGGCCAAGTCGGCCGACTTTTACAACACTTCCTCGGGCTATCTCCAATACATTTCTTTTTGTTCGCCGCGAGTTAAATTTTTCCGACAGCACCGTTACACTCGGAAAATTTATTGAACAATACAAAACTAACTACGTTCGAAACGGATACTTTTTAAAAAACGCTTAACACAACGACATCTAAAACGGCGCTTAACACACGGGTCGTGTTCCACTCTGTAAATACCCAACGCTACGTTAAATATGAATACGCAAGTCGAAAGCCCCCGCCGCAACGCGCGGGCCGGTTCGGACTAGTTAGTACTATTTTCTTTTGACAACTTTTAAAATGTTTGTTTTTTAAATGTAAATAAATTAATAAAATCAAATTAATTAAAACTAAAAAAACAAAGTTTTATTAAGAGAGGTCCCAATGGTGACACTCAAGTCTTCCAGAACTAAGTGACACATCATCGCCACATCAGCACTTCCTTCTCAGAACTAAACACTATAAATAATGACATACTCCCTCAAATAAATTGGGACCCACTTATATTATCTAATTAAAGAATGTACAAGTTTTAATACTACTTGTACAATGAATAAATACATACCTCTTCGTCCTCAAACATTTTACAAAAGGACTAACACGAGTACTAACAGGAGGACTAACAGGAGGACTAGCCGCTGCCAATGGCGTCCTCCTGGGCTAAGGTGTGGACGAGGAGCAAGACACAACCATTGAGACCTCTCTTAAGGTAAAAATATTACTAGTTCTAAATAATATTACATTTCTATTTATATGTTTCACGGTTCGTGCAAATATTTTCAACAAGATCAAATTGAAGATCCTCGTGCATTTCTCTATTTCAAAAATTCTTGATTTCCTCTTCAACGTGCCACATCTCTCATTTCAAGTAGTTTGCGTACATTCAAACGACACATAATGCTCTTTACTCACATCAATGTTAAAATCATTATCTTCGTTAATCATGTTAGTTAATATGATGTGTGCATCTCCATCTCCATGCTTTTAGAAATATTGCCATAAAGTGTGCATGCCAAATTCACATATCATAAGAGTCAACAACTTCAAGCATAATATAACCATTTTTCCAGTCTATTCCCCTTACAATGCGTTTGAGCATTTTTGGGCAAAAGAGCTAATAACATTAACGAATTCGAAAATCAACAAGTATAACTGATACAATAGAAAATTCAAACCTAGCCAAACAGATGGTAAAAGAACCTACCTAAATTAACTATCCCGTCAATTGAGCGGAACACAAATAAGCATGAAAGTAAAAAACATGCCAACAAAGGATAAATTACGTATAGATGCACTAAAAGAAAAAATAAACATAACTAAACAACGACGACCATTGGGAGAAGGTCGATCGTCACCGCAACAGAGCAGCACCAACAGCCAAAGAGCCTCACAAGTCATCGTGAAAAGGTCCCAAAAAGCTAAAAACATTATCCACCTCCAGATCCGGAACCAGATCTCCAAATGAGATATCGTCACCTGATCCAAACCCGAAGTCGCCACCGGAAAGGTAAAGGCCTCTGTATAAACCCACAATAGCAAGAAACTCAAACCGCCGACCGATTCCCACCCACCACTACATCCTCTGAACCTGTAAACCACCGTCAAACACCACCACCAGGGTGGTGGTTTGTCCGACCATCCCACAGATTTCATATCCACCACCGCCATCATCCAACTACTCTCAGTGGTAACCACCAACTTGGTGGTAAATCACCATAACCACTCGACGAAAGCGGGATAGACCGACACTACACACAACTTATAGTCACCACCAACTGGGTGGTAGATCATCGCATGACGCCGACGCTGAAATCCACAGGGACTGAACAGGACAATTAGACATGGTGAAGAGTTTCCTCATCACCACTACAGCCAAACCCAATGCATATAATTGATGCAGGTCATGAAGCTCTTAATGTTTGGCATACGTTCATATGAAATATATTTACAAATATACAAATACAAATATAAAGTATATGAGTCCATATGAGTTAACCGATTACAAGTTACAATCATACTTAGTATTGGTCCAGTTACTTCAATCATATCTTTCAATGTCAAATCCATGTGACTCTGTTATTAATTAATCGGACGATTGTTAGTGATTATCACAGTTCAAAACGGGTGTGTCAATGACGATAAATGAAGGGTCCGACTCACCTTGTGATTTTGGGCCGTAAAATGACGGGCCAACAGATAATAGGAGTCAGAGTCGAATAAATCAATAAAATCCGAATGTGTTTAAATGGGACCCGAACCCGACAACACCCTACCGCCTCATAACTCCCCATGTGGTTTTATTTTAGTAAATGTTAATGTCACCTCAAAAACTGATACTATCGCATTACCACTACCATTCCTTTCTACTAGTATTTGGAATTATTTCATTATTATTGATTTATTTCATTGTATTTCATTATGACTTTATTAAAAAAAATACTATATTAAAAAAAATACTCCGTATTACATTAGTGTGTAAATAAACGGTTATAATCAATGACTGAGGAATGAATTCAGTTTGTCACTATCTTCTTCATAATGTTATTTTTTTAGTAACAGAAATTTAATACGTAGTAAAAGTTTGAAACTATCAAGGAGCTATAATAGTATGAGTGACGAGACTTTTGCGGCTTTTGATAGTATGATGACGAGTATGGCCGAGAGCAAGCCGGTTACGTTGACCTCTTGTGTAATCACGCCTACGCCGGTTAGGATCAAGAATCACCAAAAGCGTAAAGAGAAATTTGTTCAAGGTGCCGAAATGGCTAATTTCGGCGTGTTCATTGAGGACATTTGAGTTACTTTTCGATTTCATGTATCTTGTCTCGCCGTAGTATATGATGTTTGTATTGTATTGTATTGTATCGTTTTATTAGTTTTGGTTTTTCGGATTAGGTTAGATGAAACTCGGTATAGATAGTTCGTTAGTAGCCGCTTTCTAGGTACGAGCCTCACCGGGGTATCTCATTTGTACTTCTAGTTGAATTCATTTTCTTTTTGAAAGCGTTTTCAGTTTTTATACAAGTTATCGTTTTTTTTTTCACTAAAAAAATAAAAATAAAAATAAAAAAAAGCTATAAACTATTACAATGATTGGCTAAGCAATAACTTTTAGCTAGAGGATTTGCATCCTCTAACTTTATGCCAAATAAAAATTTTAAGCATAATGCTATCAAAAAGTTTGCATCTTTAAAATTATGCTAGGGAATAAAATTGAATGCTTATATACTATCTAGAAATGATAGTCAGTGGTGTCACTCGTTAAAAATCTCAAAAATTTCTACTAGAAGGCTTATTTTAATGGTGACACTCACAAAAATTTAACACTATCCAGTGGTGTCACTAGTTAAAAACGTAAATAAAAAAAATCCATTACGGCGCGTATTTCAATGGTGTCTCGTGCAATCATTGTTTCTATTTTAGATCCGCCCCTCTTTGAGGGTTTTCACATGATCTTGTGTACGAGACTATTTCAATCGTAGTCGTAAATAAGTTTTAATGGGAGAGTGGTGAGCATATCTATCTATGTGTTGATTCGAAAGGCTTGAGACATAAGTCTTGATACAATAAACCTTATAGTAGCACATTTATTGATGTTTTGTTTCACTCAATGCTTATATACTCGTGATAATTTGTTCAAACTGATAGGGCTATAAGGATTGCATCACATACATTAGTTTTGCATCGAATATGTTTGAACCCGGTATACAGGTTTTGAAAACTTGAAACAACAAAGTGCATATGTAGCGTGTGTGATCAAGTATACTTTGGGTCTGTTTACTTCACTTAAAAGATCTGTTTCTGTACAACTTTTAATTCGCTATGTAAAATTGTTGTTTCTTTGTTATTTAATTTATCACTTAATCTAAAAGTTGGTCTCTTTTTAGAAGTCATAGAATCATACACTCTACCCAAACAGAGGCAAGTGAAAACTAGACTTGAATAACTTAGATACATAAAAAAAAAAAAAAAAAAAAAACAGCCCATTATAGTCTTTTGGATGTTCAATTCCTCATAGATTGGTTTTAGATATACATTGAGAATGAGAATGCGTTTGGTTCAATATAATGAATAGGAATGGGCCGGAAAGGGGAAGGGAATACTAAGCAACGAAACATGATTTTCTAGGTAACACACTTGTCATTAATGTTCTTAATCATCACTAACACGAGTCAAGTTAACAGGTCTAAGTATTGAACTCAAGTCCGACATGATTTGATAAACGGGTTAGCAGGTCGAAAATACCAACCAAGACACCATCTTCATAACCCATTTATGTAAACGGGTTAATGGGTTAGCATCTAGTTTCGGGATTAATATTGGTTGGTGAGCTGGCCAGTTTCAAGTTAAGCGGGCCAAATTAAATGTGTTACCTTTGGATTCGCAAGTATGACATTAATCAGAACCTTGAATCGAGCCTGGCCCAAAAAATCAAACGGGTTGGCATGTTTCGAGTTAAAATTGTTTTGGGTGGGTTCATTTCGCATCAAACGGGTCAAGTTTCATGAATACTTTTGGGTTGACAAGTTGACCTGTTAACCTAAACCATGCTCCGAGCCTAACCGGAAAAATTAGATGCTCCGGATAGTTTAAGGATTGCAGATCCACCTATTAGGATGCTACTAATAGGAAATGGTATCAATTAGCAAGGGGGGGCGCGTTGCCGCGCTTTTTGCAACTGTTTGTGTACAATACCGTCGATACTAATTGACTACATGTTTTACACGAAAAAACATACGCATACATGAAAGTGTTGCATGTCTAATTTACTACATGTTTCATAGCTACTTTTTATATGAGTTGCAGACCTTTTTCTTTCCAACGTCTTCGTCTCTATCGTTATCAAAGCACTCAGTAAATTCCACACCATCCTGCTTCAAAGTTGTATGAAATTGGTGTTCATAATGCAACACAACTTTTTTTTAAAATTGATCTCTTAAATCAACACTACATGTACAAAAATAAAGCAATATCAACACTATATTATATTATATCAGGCATAATAATATAAGGTTAAATCATCAACTTTAATCAAGGAAATTGCTCAACTTAAATGTTCAACAGTAAAGTAATTGGAAAAGACGGTCATAGATAAAAAAAAAAAAAAAAAAAAAAAAAAAAAAAAAAAAAAAAAAAAAAAAAAACCAACTATATTAATCTTGATATAATCCCACCTTGAAGCTGAAGACTATCTAGATGTTATCACACCTTTGAATCCAAAGCAAAGTTATATCTTGAAAAAAAAAAAACACCCTGTTTGTTGAATGATGACAGAGAAATTGCATTTTTTGGTATATGCAGCACAATGTAAACAAATATAATAGAAAGTTACAATGTTATGACGCATATAATATTAGCATATAATATAAGCAAGTTACAGCGTTACGTACCTGAAGCTCCATTGTTGTAGATTCGTAAACGTTGTAATGACATGGTATGAGTAGATTCTTAAAAAAAATTATAAAACAATCTCAAACCAAATGTAAAGGGATGTACAAATCAGATAATAAAAAATGAACTTAGGAGAAAAAAGTCGGGCTCAGTTACGTGTGTAAGTTCTATTCAGAGAACATAAACCATCATGCCTGCAACATGAGGGTTGCCTCGCCACAACATGGCTGCAACATGTTGGTTGCCTTGCCACGACATGGCTGCAACCTGTTGGTTGCCCTGCCAAGATAAAGATACAGAGTATGTCACGTGCTTATCATCACAGCCCTTACTTTGGTAAATAATCGTAAAACAAAAACCACCTGATAAATTAAACCATGAAATCACTCCAAGCGGAACAGTAACTCCACATAGGAGTAAGGCACTCTCTCAATTAGTATATTTAAATAATATAATGTTGGACGGTGGATTAAATCCACATGTTTTGTTGGCTCAAATTACATTCAACAAAGGCATGCATGGAAGTCTAAAGTAGCCTACAACATTGGTTGAAATATGCATTCACCACATGGTAATTGTACAAAGGAGACCATGCAAAGTCTAGTGTTCATACAATCTTCACCAACCATTTTTTTCCTATAAAAGGAAATGAGATTTGCCTCATTTGATCATCCCATCACAAAATCTCATATCAAAAACACATACTTGAAAGAGTTCAATAATAACTCTTGTGAGGAGTAGTGTAGAAAATAGAGAGGGTATAGAATTGTTAAATAAAATTCTATACGAGTGAGTTACGAGAGAAGTGTTATAATCTAGTGAGTGGTCCAAATGCTTTGTTAGTATTTTCGGAGCCTAGATTAGAGTGATACATTGTAACCTCGGGTTTGCCATATTTGCTAGTAAAATCCATCTCTGCTTCCGCCCGTGGACTAGGCCTCACGCCGAACCACGTAAATACTTGTGTCTTTATTTATTGCTTAATTGTTCTATTAATTTCTCGGGTCTTGAAAGTACGCTAAATCACAACAAACTGGTATCAGAGCTATAGCTGTGATTTAATATACAAGATGACGATAATAAGGTCCGACGTAGAGAAGTTTAATGGCCAGAACGATTTTGGTCTTTGGCGAATGAAGATGCGGGCTCTTTTGAGCCAACAAGGTTATTTGTTAGCTTTGAAAGGGAGAGAATTTCTACCCGAAAAGTTGACAGATGAAGAGAAGGATGAACTTCTGGAGAAGGCACATGGCATGATTATTCTGAATCTTGCTGATAGTGTGCTTCGAGAAGTTGCGGCAGAAACCACACCAGCTGGGCTTTGGGATCAGCTAGAATCTCTATATATGACTAAGAGTCTCACGAGCCGGTTGTATATGAAACAACGGTTATATACTCTTCGGAAGAAAGAAGGTTCACTTAATGATCACATCAATGAGTTCAATAAAATAATTTTGGACTTGAGTAATATTGATGTGAAAATTGACGATGAAGATCAATCATTAATTTTCTTATGTTCCTTGCCAAAATCATACGAGCATTTGGTTACAACTCTACTATATAGTAAAGATACTATTTCCATGGAGGATGTCAAATCTACCTTGAACTCTGTTGAGTTGAGGAAGAAATCCTCGGCGGATTATGTGGAAGAAAGTGCAAATGGTTTGGTGGTGAGAGGAAGAAGTAATGATAGAGCATCAAGTAGTAACAACAAAGGTCGTTCTAGATCGAAACCAAGATCTAGAAAGATCAAGTGTTACAATTGTCACAAGGAAGGTCACATGCGTAGAGACTGTCCAGACTTAAAAGGAAAAAGAGAGACTTGGAATGCAGCGGGAGCCGATAAAATTGCCGCGGTTGCAGAAAATGATTCTGATGGTGCAAATGTTCTTAGTGTTACCGATGGCCGCTCAAGTAATGAGTGGATTCTTGACTCGGGTTGTTCTTATCATATGTGTCCTATTAGGGACTGGTTTACTACCTATCAACAAATAGATGGTGGTAAAATCCTTATGGGAAATGATGTAGCTTGTAAGGTTGTTGGCATAGGAACGATCCAAATCAAGATGTATGATGGCACGGTGAGGACGTTGACAGATGTCAGGCATGTTCCAGAATTGAAGAAGAATCTTATTTCCTTAGGTACGCTGGACTCCATCGGTTGCGAGTATCGAGCTCGAGGTGGAGTATTGAAAGTTTCAAGAGGTGCACTTGTCGTGATGAAAGGTGAAAGGTTTAATGGCCTTTACCTGTTAAAGGGTAGTACTGTTACTGGTGCGGCTGGAGTTTCTTCATCAGCTAAAGATGTAGATACCACCAAGTTATGGCACATGCGCCTTGGGCACATGAGCGAGAGAGGAATGATGGAGCTTAGTAAACGAGGTTTGTTGTGCGGGCAGAATATCGGAAGATTGGAATTCTGCGAACACTGTGTATTCGGAAAACAAAGTCGAATAAAGTTTGGCACAGCCGTTCATAGGACGAAAGGTACTTTGGATTATATCCATTCAGACCTTTGGGGTCCATCTCCGGTTCCTTCAAAAGGTGGTGCTAGATACATGTTAACCTTTATTGATGACTATTCAAGAAGAGTGTGGGTTTATATCCTTAAACGTAAGGATGAAGTCTTTGTCAATTTCAAGCAATGGAAGATGATGATAAAGAAGCAGACTGGAAAGTTCATCAAGCGCTTGAGAACTGACAATGGACTGGAATTCTGCAAAGGCGAATTCAATGAGTTTTGTAAGAACGAAGGCATTGTGAGACACCACACAGTGCGGTTTACACCACAACAGAATGGCGTTGCAGAACGGATGAATAGAACACTCCTTGAGCGAGCGAGGTGTATGCTCTCAAATGCAAAATTACCGAATGTATTTTGGGCTGAAGCTGTCAATACAGCTTGTTATTTGGTAAATTGGTCTCCATCAACGGCAATTGATTGTCAAACTCCTTTGGAGAAATGGTCAGGTTTCCCTGCAAGTTACAGTGATTTGAAGATATTTGGTTGTCCTGCTTATGCTCATGTGAAAGATGGTAAACTTGAGCCGAGGGCCAAAAGATGCATATTTCTAGGGTATGCAGATGGGGTGAAGGGTTATAGATTGTGGTGCCCTGATGGTAAATCATCCCGATTTCTTATCAGCAGGCATGTGACATTTGATGAGTCTGCTATGTTGAAAAAGATAGAGGGGGAACAAGTAGTTGCTGGAAAAGATCATGAAGTTGAAGAGCAGGTGGAGCAAGAAATAGAAGTTCCACAAGGAGTAGTACAAGATACTCATGTCGAGCCCTTTGTAGAAGACGTACATGACTCTGGTGTTGATCAAATGACATCAGAAGATCAGTCAGATGAGCAACATGATCTACAGAATTATAATCTAGCAAGAGATAGAGAACGACGAGCAATAAAATCACCACAACGGTTCGGGCATGCAGATTTGGTAGCTTATGCCCTGAGTACGGCAGAAGATATAGAGGTTCAAGAACCTGCTACATATCGTGAAGCTATTAGTGGCCCAGAATCTGCAAAGTGGTCTGTAGCTATGAATGAAGAGATGGAGTCTCTTTATAAGAATCATACGTGGGAGCTGGTGAAACCGCCAAAAGGTCAAAAGATTGTTGGATGCAAATGGATCTTCAAGAAGAAGGACGGAATTCTGGGTGTAAAAGATGAAAGGTTCAAAGCACTCCTTGTAGCAAAAGGCTTTACTCAGAGAGAGGGAGTTGACTTTAATGAAGTTTTCTCACCGGTCGTAAAGCATACATCTATTCGCGTGTTACTTGTCATGGTTGCCTTACTTGATATGGAGCTGCAGCAACTAGATGTCAAGACGGCGTTTTTACATAGTGAGTTGGAGGAACGGATCTTTATGCGCCAGCCAGAGGGATTTGTTGTCCAAGGAAAGGAAGATTATGTATGTTTGCTGAAAAAGTCATTATATGACTTGAAGCAATCACCTCGGCAATGGTATAAGCGGTTTGACGTATTTATGACTAGTAAATGTTACTCGTGGAGTGATTATGATAGTTGTGTATATCACAAGAAGCTTCCTGAGGCTCGTACGTTTATTTGCTATTATATGTGGATGATATATTGATTGCTTCGAAAAACATGTCAGAGATCGATCAGTTAAAATCTCAACTCAAAAGTGAGTTTGAGATGAAAGATTTGGGTGCAGCTAAGAAGATTGAAACAACCCAACCCGTACTCCGTACGCTATAAATTTTTTTTTTTTTATAATATACACATTTATGCGCCAATTAAATATGTAGACCAACTCACAAGTTTCATTAAACCGTACAACCATTACCAATGTTTACAAAAGGCACAATGGCCGTTAATTAAGTTAATACAAGTTTGACCGAATACAATGGTAGTTTATTAACCAAACGACCCGACGAGCATGGTTTGGGACTAAACTACCCAAAAGGTGGCCAACTTCCAAAAGCTCCTACAAGCACATCATCAAGGGCATCTAGTGCCCGACAATCCCCTTCCCTTTATCCTCACCTGCAACTAAAAGATAAACAACGAGAGGGGTAAGCTAACGCTTAGCGAATGCAATAATTATACATGATCATATATAACCTACTTACTTGCATACACTTACACAATACCACATACGAGCTAGCAATTCAACAAACATGCAATCCATCATGCATAAACTACTATCTACGTTCCACATTACGCTAGCAACAATAATAGCATATAGTTCACAATATAATATGCTAAGTACAATTCGCACAACCATGGTTAACCAAGTATACAAGAGAACGGTACATGTAAGTCCGTTGGAGTTCATAACATCCACTAGTGTTACTTACACACCGCGTAATCACTAGTCCCCCGGGTGATGTCTTAAACACCGCGACTAACTCACCCTTACAACAATGTGGCGTCTTAAACACCGCGACGAATCCACACTTCATTCAATACAATGAGTGGTGTCTTGAACACCGCGACACTTCCACTCTCACGACATTGTGGTGTCTTAAACACCGCGACAATCCCACAAGTCAATTACACAAGGAGTAGTGTCTTAAGCACCGCGACAATACTACTCGTTACCTAGAATGTGGTGTCTTGAACACCGCGACACTTCCACATTCATACCACACAAATAAATACATTATATACGTTCACGCATAATTATTCCACTCACCTTGACGCAAGGATGATGAATAATCGCTTCCAAACTTCAAAGCCAAGTACCTAATACATTAAGTACCAATTCAATACATAAACTAGTGGAATTAACCACATTACATTTACTTGGGCATTTAATGACTCAATTTCGCATTAAATGACCCAACCACACCACAACCGCCCTCTTAATGGCCAAGACTCGACTTTAATTACCAACATTAGTGCATTAAAGTCTACTAGCCTCAATTGACATCCACCTAGGGTAATTTACACCCATTTTACCCAAACTAGGTCAACTAGTACATTCTTGACCCAAATGACATCTCTTTCAATTCTAACAAGTGTTTAATGCTTACAATACCATTAACACTTTCAAACTCACAATTACAAGACCAAAACCCTAGATTATGGCCATTAGGGTTTCATTACAACAACCTAACCCAAATTCACCCATTTTACTCCCAAATGGGTCATACAAGCTTCTATTAACCAAAACCCTAGCCATAATCAATTAAAACTCGAAACTTAGAGTTAGAACTTACCGAGACTATCACCACGTAGCTAGAGTCACAAGGAACAACTTTAATACTTGCTCCAAAGATCAACCCTAAATCCTTCCTCTCTCAATCTCACTTTGAATCCAAATGGGTGTTAGAGTTTTGGGAGAGAAATTGAAAGAAAATGAAAAAGGAAAATGAAATAAATGAACTAGTGGACCAGATTTAATGCACCCATCTGATCTATACGTCCATTTACCATTTTGCCCCTCAAAATCTCATAATTTAACCTAAAACCGGAACCTGGCCAGCAGGCCTGCCGCGGCGCGGCACTAAACGTCGCGGCGCGACGAAACACATGAAAAACAGCACCCTTTAATCCAAGTTCTGATCAAATCTTTGCTTGATGTGTCGCGTCGCGGAGCCCTGTATCGCGGCGCGACAATTGCCTGGAACTGGTGCCCTCGACTAGCTAATCAATTTTCCAAGGTTTCCATAACTAATAACCCAAACGCTCACTTTAATACACATACTAACCCCAACCTTGAGTCTCACACGACTCAATGCCATCGTGACACGTAGGTAAACACGTTCACGCATGCATTCAACATTTATAATATACACATTCTCAAGTAACTAACATGTTAGCTAACTTAGCCACATAACGAGCAAGTTACAGACGTATAATTGATTAGGTGTGTACCTTTAAGCGTGTACGGAAAAGCGGGGTGTTACAACTCTCCCCCACTTAGATCGGAGTGCGTCCTCGCGATCCAAGCCGCATGACAAGCCGGAAGATAAGCCAAAACAAACTCTTCGGATTCCCATGTAAACTCGGAACCCTTTCGATGTCGCCATTGCACTTTGAAGGTTCTAACTTCCTTGTTCCGCAACATCTTAACCTTTTCATCAAGGATTGCAACCGGTTCTTCCGCATACTCTAACTTGTTATCCAAAGTAATCTCATCCAATGGCACCCAAGTCGAGTCATCCACAAGACACTTGCGAAGATGGGAAACATGGAACGTATTATGAATTCCCGCAAGTTCTTCGGGTAACTCTAATCGATAAGCAACCTCACCAACACGTGCCAATACCTTGAAAGGACCAATAAACCGAGGAGCTAACTTTCCTCGCTTCCTAAACCGAATCACACCCTTCCATGGAGAAACCTTAAGCATCACCATATCACCTTCTTGAAACTCAATCGTTCTTCTACCTTTATCGGCATAAGACTTTTGTCTATCTTGCGCCGCTTTAAGTCGAGCCCGAATCATTTCAATTTTACTATTCGTCTCCAAAACCAAATCGGAACTTCCGATTTCTCGTTGACCCACTTCTCCCCAACAAATGGGAGTTCGACATCTACGCCCATAGAGCATCTCGTATGGTGGCATCCCAATACTAGTGTGGCAACTATTATTGTATGAGAATTCCACCAAGGGTAAATGCTCGTCCCAACTTCCACCAAAATCAATAATACACGCCCTTAACATATCCTCTAGCGTTTGGTTAGTACGCTCAGTTTGACCGTCCGTTTGAGGATGATACGCCGTGCTCATTTTCAATTGAGTACCCATATCTTCATGAAACTTGTTCCAAAATCGAGATGTAAAGCGAGTATCTCGATCCGAAACAATAGATACCGGAACCCCATGTCTTGATATCACCTCCTTTATAAACAACTTAGCTAAAGTCTCCGATGATATCGTTTCCCGAATGGGAAGAAACAAGGCACTCTTCGTTAATCTATCAACAATCACCCAAATCGTATCGTATTGGGTTCGCGCCGTCTTCGGTAACTTGGTAATAAAGTCCATGGTAATGTGCTCCCATTTCCATTTCGGGACTTCCAATGGTTGTAACTTACCGTAAGGCTTTTGGTGTTCGGCTTTGACTTGCAAGCACGTGACGCATTGTTCAACATACTTAACCACATCACGTTTCATGCCGGGCCACCAATAATCTTTCTTCAAATCATAGTACATTTTTGTTGCACCCGGATGAATGGAATACTTGGACTTATGTGCTTCATCAAGTAGCATTCGCCGGTAATCCCCCATCTTGGGTACCCACACCCTTCCTTGAAAGGACAACAAGCCACGCGAGCCCATTGTAATGAACTCCGATTGGCCAACGATTCGTTCCGTGTGCTTATTGTGAACATAAGCCTCTATTTGATCTTCACCCATCTTTTCAAGAAAGTCATTAGTGATAATCAAACGTAACGATCCCACCTTTATCGCCGGATGTGTACTCTTTCGACTCAAGGCGTCCGCAACAACGTTCGCCTTACCCGGATGATAAAGTATCACGCAATCATAATCTTTCACTACATCCATCCACCTACGTTGACGATAATTCAAATCTCGTTGAGTAAAGAGATGTTTCAAATTCTTGTGATCCGAATATATCGTACACTTGACACCATACAAGTAATGGCGCCAAATTTTCAACGCATGCACAACCGCCGCCATCTCTAAATCATGAGTCGGGTACCTCGTCTCGTGTTCTTTTAATTGTCGAGAGGCATAAGCGATGACTTTACCTCTTTGCATCAGAACACACCCGAGTCCATTCAACGAAGCATCACAATAAACCACCATGTCTTCAATCCCTTCCGGTAACACCAACACCGGAGCTTGACATAACTTCTCTTTCAACAATTGAAAGGCGACTTCTTGTTCATTTTCCCAATTAAAGTTAACATTCTTCCTCGTCAACTTCGTCAAAGGAGAAGCAATCTTAGAAAAGTCTTGAATAAACCGACGATAATAACCGGCCAATCCGAGAAAACTTCGAATTTCCGTAGGCGTAGTCGGTCGACTCCAACTTTTCATCGTTTCGATCTTCCCCGGGTCTACCATAATACCTTCTTGATTCACAATATGACCAAGGAATTGAACTTCCCTTAGCCAAAATTCACATTTGGAGAACTTAGCATACAATTTCTCCCTTCGCAACGTCTTCAACACTTCACGTAAATGGTGTTCATGTTCCTTCATACTCTTGGAATAAACGAGTATGTCATCAATGAACACGATTACCGACTTGTCCAACATAGGTTGGCACACTCGGTTCATTAAATCCATGAATGCCGCCGGTGCATTCGTGAGACCAAAAGGCATAACCACAAACTCATAATGCCCGTAACGCGTCCGAAAGGCCGTTTTCTCGATGTCTTCCTCACGGACCCTCACTTGATGATAGCCGGACCGTAAATCAATCTTAGAAAAATACGTAGCATCTTGGAGTTGATCAAATAAATCGTCGATCCGAGGTAATGGATAACGATTCTTGATCGTCACTTTATTCAACTCCCTATAGTCGATGCACATTCGCATGCTTCCATCTTTCTTTTTCACAAACAAAACCGGAGCACCCCACGGCGAGGAGCTCGGTCGAATGAAACCCTTCTCAAGCAACTCTCGGGTTTGATTAAGCAATTCTTGCATCTCCGTCGGCGCTAAACGATAAGGGGTTTTTGCAATGGGAGTAGCTCCCGGAACCAACTCGATGCGAAATTCGACTTGTCTTTCCTCCGGAACACCCGGTAATTCATCCGGAAAGACATCTTCAAATTCATTAACCACCGGAATCTTACGAATAGGTGGTGGCTCATCACGAGTATCAACTACGTGAGCAAGATAAAATAAGGCACCGCTCTTGAGAAAACGTCGTGCCCTTGCATACGTGCACAATGGTACGAGTCTCCTCCGTCTATCGCCATGAATAATCAACTCTCCCCCACTTGGGGTCCTAACACGAATGAACTTATCATGGCATGCAATATCGGCTCTATAACGATCGAGCCAATCCATACCAACAACAATATCGAACTCACCCAAGGTCATCGGAATGAGGTCAATTTTAAAGGTTTCGCTACCAAACACAACATCACAATTCTTACAAACATCAACCACTAGCGCCGTCTTGCCATCCGCTATTTCGACTTCAACCGGACGACTCAACTTAACTAGCGGTTTATTTAACTTAGATACAAATCGAGGCGACACAAAAGACAAATTAGCACCGCTATCAAATAATATCTTGGCCGGTTTAGAGTTAACCAAGAAAGTACCTGAGACAACCTCGTTCGATTGCTTAGCTTCATCATTAGTCATCAAATAATTTCGACCCCGGCCCGTACCCGCCGCCTTCTCTAACCGCTTGACATGATCATTAACCAACTCGGGACACTCGGTCTTCTTGTGTCCTTCTTTCCCACAATTGTAACAAGTGAATTTTGTAGTAGAGGATGGTTTGGTGCAATCACGGGCCATATGTTCCCTTCGCCCACAATTATGACAAGAATAGGGGAAATCCCCCGAAGCACCTTTCTTCACACTCCCCACACTCTCGGAGCCTTTCTTAAACTTCTTGCTAGAAAAATTAGATTGACTAGTAGCTTCAAACTTTTTCTGGCCCAAGGTAAGGCTATTCTTCCTCATCACAAGCGCCTCGAAGCCCTTGGCCATGTTAAACAATTCATCAAAGCTTTTCACCACATTCACACTTATCTTCTCTTGATAACTATCATTCAAGATCCGATAAAAATCTTCCTTTAACATCTTATCATTCCCGACATACTCCGGGCAAAATTGAGTCTTAGACAAAAACACGGATTTGAGAGTGTTCAAATCCATTGACCCTTGCCTCAAAGAACGTAGCTCGTCCTTAAGCCTAGTGAGATCGGCCGAAGTTCGGTATTCTTCGAAAAATTCTTCCTTAAACTCATCCCAAGAAAAGTCCATGCATTGTTCTTCGCCATAGACTTGAATCTTTGCATCCCACCATAGCTTGGCATCACCTCTTAGCATGCTACAACCATACCTTGTCTTTTTATCGTTAGGGCACTCACATGTACGAAAAGCCCCCTCCATATCGGAGATAAACCGGGCACTCTTAAGTGGGTCCCTATCGCCTTCAAAAGTAGGAGGTTGAGCATCCTTAAAGTTCTTGAAGAAAAAGTCTCGTCTCCCCACATTTTCTTCGTGGAGAGCAATCTTAATTTGTTCCTTAACCATAGTGACGACGTGCTCGTCAATCGTGTCTAGAAACATCTTCTTAACATCTTCGCGAAACTCCGCCTTTTGGCGTTGAAAGATGGCCTCAACCTTGGCCGTGAACTCGGGGTCCTCGCTCGTGCCCCCATTATCGGTGTCGTGTCCGTTTCTCATCTTCATTCTATAAAACGGAAAAGATTAAACGACGAACCCAGAGACATGACACATATATATATATATATATACACCATACCACCCCATCTCGCTCGACAATCGTCGTACATCGCTTGTTTGACACGATTTGCACCCATAGTAAGGGTAGCTAGTCATTACTACGCGAGCACGTCGCATTAACTTGCTAGTACAACGTCTGTCTCGCTCGATGATTCCATCTACAACACAAATCAATTAGTGCATGGTTAGTTCATATAAACCTACGCACTACAATTCCCGATTCGACCCGAAGTCGTACAAGTCCCGCCTAAAAGCGCATACACATAAAAGTCTAAGTCTAGGCACCTATCTCAAGTCGCCTAAATCCCTTAGACCATGCTCTGATACCACTTGAAACAACCTAACTCGTACTCCGTACGCTATAAATTTTTTTTTTTTTTTATAATATACACATTTATGCGCCAATTAAATATGTAGACCAACTCACAAGTTTCATTAAACCGTACAACCATTACCAATGTTTACAAAAGGCACAATGGCCGTTAATTAAGTTAATACAAGTTTGACCGAATACAATGGTAGTTTATTAACCAAACGACCCGACGAGCATGGTTTGGGACTAAACTACCCAAAAGGTGGCCAACTTCCAAAAGCTCCTACAAGCACATCATCAAGGGCATCTAGTGCCCGACAATCCCCTTCCCTTTATCCTCACCTGCAACTAAAAGATAAACAACGAGAGGGGTAAGCTAACGCTTAGTGAATGCAATAATTATACATGATCATATATAACCTACTTACTTGCATACAGTTACACAATACCACATACGAGCTAGCAATTCAACAAACATGCAATCCATCATGCATAAACTACTATCCACGTTCCACATTACGCTAGCAACAATAATAGCATATAGTTCACAATATAATATGCTAAGTACAATTCGCACAACCATGGTTAACCAAGTATACAAGAGAACGGTACATGTAAGTCCGTTGGAGTTCATAACATCCACTAGTGTTACTTACACACCGCGTAATCACTAGTCCCCCGGGTGATGTCTTAAACACCGCGACTAACTCACCCTTACAATAATGTGGCGTCTTAAACACCGCGATGAATCCACACTTCATTCAATACAATGAGTGGTGTCTTGAACACCGCAACACTTCCACTCTCACGACATTGTGGTGTCTTAAACACCGCGACAATCCCACAAGTCAATTACACAAGGAGTAGTGTCTTAAGCACCGCGACAATACTACTCGTTACCTAGAATGTGGTGTCTTGAACACCGCGACACTTCCACATTCATACCACCCAAATAAATACATTATATACGTTCACGCATAATTATTCCACTCACCTTGACGCAAGGATGATGAATAATCGCTTCCAAACTTCAAAGCCAAGTACCTAATACATTAAGTACCAATTCAATACATAAACTAGTGGAATTAACCACATTACATTTACTTGGGCATTTAATGACTCAATTTCGCATTAAATGACCCAACCACACCACAACCGCCCTCTTAATGGCCAAGACTCGACTTTAATTACCAACATTAGTGCATTAAAGTCTACTAGCCTCAATTGACATCCACCTAGGGTAATTTACACCCATTTTACCCAAACTAGGTCAACTAGTACATTCTTGACCCAAATGACATCTCTTTCAATTCTAACAAGTGTTTAATGCTTACAATACCATTAACACTTTCAAACTCACAATTACAAGACCAAAACCCTAGATTATGGCCATTAGGGTTTCATTACAACAACCTAACCCAAATTCACCCATTTTACTCCCAAATGGGTCATACAAGCTTCTATTAACCAAAACCCTAGCCATAATCAATTAAAACTCGAAACTTAGAGTTAGAACTTACCGAGACTATCACCACGTAGCTAGAGTCACAAGGAACAACTTTAATACTTGCTCCAAAGATCAACCCTAAATCCTTCCTCTCTCAATCTCACTTTGAATCCAAATGGGTGTTAGAGTTTTGGGAGAGAAATTGAAAGAAAATGAAAAAGGAAAATGAAATAAATGAACTAGTGGACCAGATTTAATGCACCCATCTGATCTATACGTCCATTTACCATTTTGCCCCTCAAAATCTCTTAATTTAACCTAAAACCAGAACCTGGCCAGCAGGCCTGCCGCGGCGCGGCACTAAACGTCGCTGCGCGACGAAACACATGAAAAACAGCACCCTTTAATCCAAGTTCTGATCAAATCTTTGCTTGATGTGTCGCATCGCGGAGCCCTGTATCGCGGCGCGACAATTTCCTGGAACTGGTGCCCTCGACTAGCTAATCAATTTTCCAAGGTTTCCATAACTAATAACCCAAACGCTCACTTTAATACACATACTAACCCCAACCTTGAGTCTCACACGACTCAATGCCATCGTGACACGTAGGTAAACACGTTCGCGCATGCATTCAACATTTATAATATACACATTCTCAAGTAACTAACATGTTAGCTAACTTAGCCACATAACGAGCAAGTTATAGACGTATAATTGATTAGGTGTGTACTGTAGTGACCCGAACTTTTCCATGTTTATATATATTAATTGAGATTGATATTTACATGATTAAATGTTTCCAACATGTTAAACAATCAAACTTTTTAAGACTTGATTAATTGAAATATGTTTCATATAGACAATTGACCACCCAAGTTGACCGGTGATTCACGAACGTTAAAACTTGTAAAAACTATATGATGACATATATATGGATATATATATAGTTAACATGATACTATGATAAGTAAACATATCATTAAGTATATTAACAATGAACTACATATGTAAAAACAAGACTACTAACTTAATGATTTTTAAACGAGACATATATGTAACGATTATCGTTGTAAAGACGTTTAATGTATATATATCATATTAAGAGATATTCATACATGATAATATCATGATAATATAATAATTTAAAATCTCATTTGATATTATAAACATTGGGTTAACAACATTTAACAAGATCGTTAACCTAAAGGTTTCAAAACAACACTTACATGTAACGACTAACGATGACTTAACGAATCAGTTAAAATGTATATACATGTAGTGTTTTAATATGTATTTATACACTTTTGGAAGACTTCAATACACTTATCAAAATACTTCTACTTAACAAAAATGCTTACAATTACATCCTCGTTCAGTTTCATCAACAATTCTACTCGTATGCACCCGTATTCGTACTTGTACAATACACAGCTTTTAGATGTATGTACTATTGGTATATACACTCCAATGATCAGCTCTTAGCAGCCCATGTGAGTCACCTAACACATGTGGGAACCATCATTTGGCAACTAGCATGAAATATCTCATAAAATTACAAAAATATGAGTAATCATTCATGACTTATTTACATGAAAACAAAATTACATATCCTTTATATCTAATCCATACACCAACGACCAAAAACACCTACAAACACTTTTATTCTTCAATTTTCTTCATCTAATTGATCTCTCTCAAGTTCTATCTTCAAGTTCTAAGTGTTCTTCATATATTCTACAAGTTCTAGTTACATAAAATCAAGAATACTTTCAAGTTTGCTAGCTCACTTCCAATCTTGTAAGGTGATCATCCAACCTCAAGAAATCTTTGTTTCTTACAGTAGGTTATCATTCTAATACAAGGTAATAATCATATTCAAACTTTGGTTCAATTTCTATAACTATAACAATCTTATTTCAAGTGATGATCTTACTTGAACTTGTTTTCGTGTCATGATTCTGCTTCAAGAACTTCGAGCCATCCAAGGATCCATTGAAGCTAGATCCATTTTTCTCTTTTCCAGTAGGTTTATCCAAGGAACTTAAGGTAGTAATGATGTTCATAACATCATTCGATTCATACATATAAAGCTATCTTATTCGAAGGTTTAAACTTGTAATCACTAGAACATAGTTTAGTTAATTCTAAACTTGTTCGCAAACAAAAGTTAATCCTTCTAACTTGACTTTTAAAATAAACTAAACACATGTTCTATATCTATATGATATGCTAACTTAATGATTTAAAACCTGGAAACACGAAAAACACCGTAAAACCGGATTTACGCCGTCGTAGTAACACCGCGGGCTGTTTTGGGTTAGTTAATTAAAAACTATGATAAACTTTGATTTAAAAGTTGTTATTCTGAGAAAATGATTGTTATTATGAACATGAAACTATATCCAAAAATTATGGTTAAACTCAAAGTGGAAGTATGTTTTCTAAAATGGTCATCTAGACGTCGTTCTTTCGACTGAAATGACTACCTTTACAAAAACGACTTGTAACTTATTTTTCCGACTATAAACCTATACCTTTTCTGTTTAGATTCATAAAATAGAGTTCAATATGAAACCATAGCAATTTGATTCACTCAAAACGGATTTAAAATGAAGAAGTTATGGGTAAAACAAGATTGGATAATTTTTCTCATTTTAGCTACGTGAAAATTGGTAACAAATCTATTCCAACCATAACTTAATCAACTTGTATTGTATATTATGTAATCTTGAGATACCATAGACACGTATACAATGTTTCGACCTATCATGTCGACACATCTATATATATTTCGGAACAACCATAGACACTCTATATGTGAATGTTGGAGTTAGCTATACAGGGTTGAGGTTGATTCCAAAATATATATAGTTTGAGTTGTGATCAATACTGAGATACGTATACACTGGGTCGTGGATTGATTCAAGATAATATTTATCGATTTAGTTCTGTACATCTAACTGTGGACAACTAGTTGTAGGTTACTAACGAGGACAGCTGACTTAATAAACTTAAAACATCAAAATATATTAAAAGTGTTGTAAATATATTTTGAACATACTTTGATATATATGTATATATTGTTATAGGTTCGTGAATCAACCAGTGGCCAAGTCTTACTTCCCGACGAAGTAAAAATCTGTGAAAGTGAGTTATAGTCCCACTTTTAAAATCTAATATTTTTGGGATGAGAATACATGCAGGTTTTATAAATGATTTACAAAATAGACACAAGTACGTGAAACTACATTCTATGGTTGAATTATCGAAATCGAATATGCCCCTTTTTATTAAGTCTGGTAATCTAAGAATTAGGGAACAGACACCCTAATTGACGCGAATCCTAAAGATAGATCTATTGGGCCTAACAAACCCCATCCAAAGTATCGGATGCTTTAGTACTTCGAAATTTATATCATATCCGAAGGGTGTCCCGGAATGATGGGGATATTCTTATATATGCATCTTGTTATTGTCGGTTACCAGGTGTTCACCATATGAATGATTTTTATCTCTATGTATGGGATGTGTATTGAAATATGAAATCTTGTGGTCTATTGTTACGATTTGATATATATAGGTTAAACCTATAACTCACCAACATTTTTGTTGACGTTTAAAGCATGTTTATTCTCAGGTGAATACTAAGAGCTTCCGCTGTTGCATACTAAAATAAGGACAAGATTTGGAGTCCATGTTTGTATGATATTGTGTAAAAACTGCATTCAAGAAACTGATTTCGATGTAACATATTTGTATTGTAAACCATTATGTAATGGTCGGGTGTAAACAGGATATTTTAGATTATCATTATTTGATAATCTACGTAAAGCTTTTTAAACCTTTATTTATGAAATAAAGGTTATGGTTTGTTTTAAAAATGAATGCAGTCTTTGAAAAACGTCTCATATAGAGGTCAAAACCTCGCAACGAAATCAATTAATATGGAACGTTTTTAATCAATAAGAACGGGATATTTCATGTACCTTTAAGCGTGTACGGAAAAGCGGGGTGTTACAAAGATATTGGGAATGGAGATTATCAGAGATAGACGTGAAGGAAAATTGTATTTGTCACAAAAGAAATATATTGAGAAGGTTCTTCAGCGTTTTGGGATGGATAACTCCAAACCAGTTAGTACTCCACTTGCTGCACATTTCAAACTTTCATCGGCGTTGTCACCGGAAACTGAGGAGGAGGTGGAGCATATGTCACATGTTCCATATGCTAGTGCTGTGGGTAGCATCATGTATGCTATGGTATGTACTAGACCGGATATTGCACATGCGGTAAGCGTGGTGAGTAGATATATGGATTGTCCAGGAAAAGCTCATTGGAAAGCGGTGCAATGGATTCTTCGGTACCTCAGAGGGACAACTGATATTGGCTTAGTATTTGATAGCGATGGTAATACTAATGTTACCGGATATGTTGATTCAGACTATGCTGGTGATTTGGATCGGAGAAGGTCTCAGACCGGGTATGTTTTTACTCTCGGAAGATGTGCTATTAGTTGGAAAGCAACATTACAAACGACTGTTGCTTTGTCGACAACTGAAGCGGAATACATGGCTATGACTGAGGGTGTGAAAGAAGCAAAGTGGCTGAGGGGTTTAGTTGGTGATCTGGGTTTGCAACAGGACGAAACTGTGGTGCATTGTGATAGCCAGAGTGCCATACATTTGACTAAAAATCAAGTATATCATGAGAGAACTAAACACATTGATGTACGGTATCACTTTATTCGAGAAGTCATATCAAAAGGAGTTATAATTGTAAAGAAGATTGGCACGGCAGATAATCCGGCAGATATGTTGACTAAGCCAGTTACAACAAACAAGTTCGAACATTGTTTGGACTTGGTTGGCGTTCGAAGAAAGTGATGAGCCCGGGAGGGCTGAAAGGAAGCAGAGATTGATAATGGATAGCAAAGGAATGGAATGTTCACCAAGGTGGAGATTTGTTGGATGGTGGATTAAATCCACATGTTTTGTTGGTTCAAATTACATTCAACAAAGGCATGCATGGAAGTCTAAAGTAGCCTACAACATTGGTTGAAATATGCATTCACCACATGGTAATTGTACAAAGAAGACCATGCAAAGTCTAGTGTTCATACAATCTTCACCAACCATTTTTTTCTTATAAAAGGAAATGAGATTTGCCTCATTTGATCATCCCATCACAAAATCTCATATCAAAAACACATACTTGAAAGAGTTCAATAATAACTCTTGTGAGGAGTAGTGTAGAAAATAGAGAGGGTATGGAATTGTTAAATAAAATTCTATACGAGTGAGTTACGAGAGAAGTGCTATAATCTAGTGAGTGGTCCAAATACTTTGTTAGTATTTTCGGAGCCTAGATTAGAGTGATACATTGTAACCTCGGGTTTGCCATATTTGCTAGTAAAATCCATCTCTGCTTCCGCCCGTGGACTAGGCCTCACGCCGAACCACGTAAATACTTGTGTCTTTATTTATTGCTTAATTGTTCTATTAATTTCTCGGGTCTTGAAAGTGCGCTAAATCACAACATATAATTACTCCAAAGAGAACAGTAGATGATGAGTTGCCATGGCAGCAACTTTCATTGCCTAGCCAAGATACAAACCCATTGTTGCATTGTCTAGGTCCCAGCAGTCTTACCATTAGTACATAAATTAAGCAATTAATAATGAGTTGGCATGGCTGCAACCTTCGTTGCCTTGCCAAGTTACAAACCCATCTATTACGATGGCATTGTCTAGATCCCACATGTTGAAAATCATAGCCCATTCGGGTGGTGCAATTGATTTTTCTAGACCTTCAAAAAGTGATAGTCATGGCTGCAAGTTTCAGGTAATATGCTTCCTAACATATCCTTGCAATACATATACCAGATCATCGTGGCTGCAGCTTACTCGCTGCCATGCCCAGATGAGTTCCTATTATATCGGATTGCAAGGCTCATATGTAGGAATGGTTTTGCGACAAACGCCCGCTGCCAACAGAAAATCCGCATCTCTTTAATAACTTCTAAAAGCATACTAAAAGCATACTAAAAGCATAGATATACTGTCAACATAAATATTGAGTTGATGACAATGTCAAAAATATCACGAACTACCATGATTGAGGCACTGAAATTATTCGTTCTTTCTGAAAAACTAACAATTAAATTAAATTGAGAGGACTTCGTAGAAGCCTCTGCACCATGAACCCTCTCAAAGTCTCCAATACCTTCAAGCCTACCTTTCCAAACTCCATACCCATTAACTTCAAATGCAACAAAAATCAACATACAGAACCCAGCCAATCCTAGCCCCATCCTTCTTTTTCACTAAAATCAACCATTTTTTTGGGGGAATCTCTCTAGGTTCACAAATCCTTCTATCATCCGACAAATTCTCCAAGAATACGGTAATGTTTTGGGAATTTCTTGGAGAAAAGACAGATCTTTTGCGTTTGTGAAGTTACAAACAATCAATCAAGCTTCACAAGTGTTAAAATCGTTGAATGGAAAAATCATCAACGGGATGAGGATTACAATCGGATACGCAAAATCTGACCTCAATCTTGACCTCCTGTCAAATCAACCTCCTAATTTTTTCCAACACAAAAATATCCCAAAAATTATCCCCAAACCTGTTTATTCGCCCTCACCTGTTAACCAACCTACAAATCAAAAAGTTCCTACAATTAACTTGTCCTATAACGTTGAAACTTGCAACCGTTTAAAATTCACTGCCCTAATTGTTGACAAATCCCCAATCACAGCAGAAAAATTATTCAAGTGGCTCAAATGTCGGTCTATTGCAATTGATTCAATTTCTGTGTGCGGATTATTTGGGTACATTGTCTGCTGTTCCGACGAAGAAAGTTATAAAAGTATGACTATGGGTCCCACTTTAAACGTTGACGAATTTGTTGATGTTACCCCCATGTCCTAACGTCGTAACAAATACTCTAGAATAGCTAAAATTGCTATTTCAGGCATCCCATATGATTGTGTTTCTTCCAATTGTGCTATTGTAGCAGCAGAAGAGTTTGAGAGGGTTATTCACATTAATTCTAGTTCACACAGGCTTAAAAGATCTGATGTAGTTTTCGCTCTCATTGAAATCTTTAGTCCTAGCCCAATTGAAAAGATGGTGTTAGCCAATGTTGCAAACTGTACTACATGTAACTTGTGGGTGGAAGAAATCAATTATAATGCTGAGGTTGATATGATCGACGAAGAAGATATTGACACTTACAACCATCTATTACAAAAGACAAAAAATGTTGTTAACAATTTAAAATCCGAGGCAATTTTGGAATCTCCGGTCAGTGAATCTTTTCCGGTGAACTCTCCGGTGGTGGTTTTAGATGACGTGGCAGTCCATGAGGAGGTGGATAAAGTTACCGTTATTGATGCCTCTTTTCAAACTCCCCAAAATTTTTTAAAAAAAAGTAGAAATACACAACTCATTGGAAAAAGTTACTTCAGCTTTATTGTCCCAAAAAGTTAAAGCAGTTAGTTCCAATTTTGCTGCTGAGGAGATCAGACGTTCACTATTCAAATCTTTTGATGGGGATGGGTTTGATGACAACATGGTTAACTCAAACAAGGTACATTTGGCTGTCCCTTTAAAATCACAAAAGTCTCCTTTTTATCTTTCCAAAAAAGAATATCCTACTCTTAAATCCACCCCTCCAATTAATTCTTCTTGACCCTCTGTTATCCAACATAGTTCACTGCCAAACAACCCTTCTTTCATTCATAATGGTGTTTCATTCGCGGATAAAGTTTCCAAACCAGTTTCTCCCATAATCATAGAAGACCAATGTATCGGGTCTGCTTGACGCAAGTCTTGTAATGAGATTAGATCTCGTTGTATACACTCCAACACCACCAAAGAAATTCTACTCCAACCTAAAGTCTCTAAGAAAAACTATGGTAAAGAAAATGGGAGCGATTGGCTTGATAACGTCCCTAGTTTATCCAATATGTTTGACACCTCTAGCAAAATTAATCATACGGTTGGTCAAGGATCTCGTCAAAATTTCAATATAGACAAAAGTATTTGGTGCGATAATAAGAAGACGTCATACAAAGAGGAGTTATACAATTTTGGGATTTTCATGGGAAACATGAAGGATGACGACATGCCTATCAAATCTTCAAAACCATGAGACTCGCCGCGTGGATCATACGCGGCCTAGGTAATAAGTCAAGAGGTCGTATGGCGGGATCTTTAGTTATTCGTCTTCAAATCCAATTCTTAGCAATCCAAGAACTATGGTCAAAGAAGTAGACCAGACCGTTTTTAATGAAATTTGGAATTTATGCCTTTGATTCAATCCAAGTCGAAGCAAATGGAAGTTCGGGTGGCCTTGTGTCTATTTGGAGATTGGATGTTTTCGCTCCTCCTGATCGCCACATTATGCCTTATACCAGTTCTAATTTGCCCACTGACTTTTCAATCGAATGGGCCCAGTGTAACACCCCCTTTTTTCTAATCATGACGCTTGTGGCGTCCTACGGAGTCCAAGAATGAGTATTTGATAGTTTGGATATAATGAGTTGACCACGTTGGACTTTGGGATGTTTTAAAAGTGAAATTGGAGTACATCAGGTAAACTGTCGAGTTTGAAGGGGGTTTGTCACGTTGTGGTGTGTCGCGATCCGTGACAAACATGGTCAAAACGCGACAACTTCTGATGATGACTTCTGTCCCTTTTGTCGCGTTTGAGTGTTGTGTATCGCGTCCTGGTGTCGCGAAATGCGACGAAGTGTCGCGAAACGCGACAATTTTCGTTGTAATAACATTTTAACCCATTTTAATGGAATCTTTTGGGGGTGTTTTGGTAATTTCACATATGGCCGGTTTTAGAGCCTAAAAACTGATACAACCTTATCCTAACTTCATTTATCACTTCTTCAACTACACACATCCATTTTAGAGAGAGAGAGAGAGAGATTGAGTTCTAGTGAGAGAGAGCTCACTTTGGGGAAGAAGAAGACAGAATCTCGCTCGATCCCAAGTTCTAAAGTTGTTCCCTACGTCTGTAGCTACGTTGTGATAGTGTTGGTAAGTCTTAACTCCAAGTTTTGAGTTTAATTTGATTTATAGCTAGGGTTTGTTCATTTAAGGCTTGTAAGACCCATTTGGGGGTTAAATGGGTGAATTTGGGTTAAATTGATGTAAGGAAACCCTAAGGTTTTTTAATCTAGGGTTTGGTCTTGTAATTTGGTGTTTGTAAGTATTAATTGTGTTGTAAATCACTAATACACTTGTGAGTTAGAGAAAGGTGAAAGGGTTCAAGTTTGACCAAATTATAAGTCTAAATGATAAAATGGGTCAAATGGGTAATGGTTGACCTAGATGGGTAAGATGGGTAGGAAATACCCTAAGTTTGTGTTAGTTGGTATTGTGAGACTTTAATCACTAGCTTTTAGTGATTTATGACAAATCTTGACCTTAAATGGGCGGTTTTGGTGTGAACGGGTCATTTAATGTAAATGGGTCATTAAATGCTCAAGTGTTAAATGTTGGTGTCTAGTCCAACTAGTTTGGTGTATTGAATGTGTACTTAATGTATTAGGTACCTTGCGTTGAAGCTTGCAGATTTGTAAAATCGTCACCTAGGCGATAAGGTGAGTGGAATATTTATACATGTATGTATGTAGTTTATTTACTCGTACGCGATGTGGGCCTTAGGTGCCACATCGTGAGTATTGGTGTTATGTCACAAGACGGTGACTTATTGATGGTATGGGTGATGAGAACTACGGGTCGGTAGTGTCTTGATAGGTGACTCATAAGCTGGTGACACCTCATGGTGGCTCACTGATGTGCGGAAAGTGGTATATGAATTGTTGTATAAAGTAATATGGAAAAATACCGATTAGAGATTGCTACACACTAACGGGCAGTGTACCCGATCGTGTAGTAGTATAGTAACTGGTTTAGTTCCGTGTATCGTTCCAAGGACAGTTGTATTAGTCAAACTAGAATTAGAAACTATATTATGATTAACTAAGTAAATGAAACTTAAATGTACAAGTTTTATGTTTTGGTGGCTATTTAACGATTTAACCAAATCAGAGAAGGTTAAATGTAAAAACAATATTTTTGGTCTTTTAAGTTTATAAGACGAAAATAAGTGCAAAGAAAGTTGTAACACCCCGTTTTTCCCCGTACATGATTTATAGGTGTATTGTGTATGTACGACAGGCGTATGAAGGGTTCGATACATGTTTGGGTGTTAAAGTCTTGTATGCGAGAAAATGTGTCAGGCCACGTTGGGTGTCACGGCGCGACAAAGGGAGCCGCGGCGCGGCGTTTCAAATAAATCCAGACCAGAAAGCATGTTAACAAAGTCACCAGTTCGAGGCAATCGTCGCGGCGCGACGAATTAGGCCGCGGCGCGGCGAATGGTGTGAACTGGCACCAGATTCTTGTAAATTTAAATGAAGTTCAAGGGCAATTTGGTCTTTTCGCGTTTGAGCCAGATTTGAGGATTTAACCTCATCCATTCATTTCATTTCCTAATTTCTTTTCCCTTTTCATTTCATTTTCCTCTCAAAAACTCAAACACCCAATTGGATTCAAACGGATTTTTGGAAAGGAAGAATCGGGAATTGATCTTTGGCTTAGTTGACAAGTGTGTTCTCCTCGTTCTTAGCTACACGGTGATACTAGTGGTAAGCTCTAACTCCGAAATTCATTTTCGTGTTCATCATTCAAATTTGGGGCTTTTGATTGTATGATTCATAGGTGAAACCCATTTAGTTGCTAATTGGAGATTAACACCAAGATTCGGGTATATAAGTGTTAAAGGCGGGTTTTGGGTTGGTTAATGATTTAACCATGTTTAAGACTTGAGAATGGTGTATAATCATTAGCATTAGTGATTATTGGTGTTTTGAAGACTTTTAGGGTTTTCATGGTTGACTAATTTTGACTAGAGTCAAAATTAGGGTTTGTTGAGGATTATGACCCGATTGTTGATTTATTAAGGTTTATAAACTTAAAATGGATTAAGTTGAAGTATAAAACCGAGTTAAACATGTTTTGGTGTCAAAACTTGTAAATGGTGAGATTTTGACCTTATGGGTCAAAATTAGGGTTTGTGGGCGATTTTGAGAACGATAAGTGTTTAACACTTGTATTCGGGTTTAATTGGCATATTAGGACCATTATCACTTGTGTTAGTCATTATTGGTTAGTTTGGATGCGGTTTGTCCCTGGAAGTGCATTTGGGTCAAATTTGCACTAAGTGTCAAATTGGGTTGGTTTGTAAATCCAATCTAAGTGTGTTGTTGAATTTGTGATAATGGATTAGGTACTTTCCATTGAAGAGTTGCGGATTACTTGGAAGCATTTCTTCAAGGCGACAAGGTGAGTGTTAATATCCTATATGCATATGTATGTGTAGGATGGGTGCGGGTCGGGTGAAGGGGTTCTCGGTTATTGAGCTCACTTCTCATATAGGTGGAATTGTTGGACTTATGTATAGGTCCAATTGGCACGGTTGTGCGTTTTGGTTGACTACCTTTGACGAGGTGCACACTTTGGGTGTACGTTATCACATGGGCGTGTGATGTGGATTATATAACCCCAATGGCGAAGGGTTAATTTTGTGAGTGGAATAATTATGCGTGAACGTATATAATGTATTTATTTGTGTGGTATGAATGTGGAAGTTTCACGGTGTTCAAGACACCACATTCTAGGTAACGAGTAGTATTGTCGCGGTGCTTAAGACACTACTCCTTGTGTAATTGACTTGTGGGATTGTCGCGGTGTTTAAGACACCACAATGTCGTGAGAGTGGAAGTGTCGCGGTGTTCAAGACACCACTCATTGTATTGAATGAAGTGTGGATTCGTCGCGGTGTTTAAGACGCCACATTGTTGTAAGGGTGAGTTAGTCGCGGTGTTTAAGACATCACCCGGGGGACTAGTGATTACGCGGTGTATAAGTAACACTAGTGGATGTTATGAACTCCAACGGACTTACATGTACCGTTCTCTTGTATACTTGGTTAACCATGGTTATTGTGTTGTAAGCGTAAGCAAATTATGTTATTCGAGATATATATACATATGTATATTGTATACATATAATGTTGTATTGTCGTGTTGTAGCTAACCCTCCGGGTGTAGCTTATTGGCATTGTTCACATCGTTGTTGGCAAACTTATATTTTGTTGATGTATCTTTAGCTCATTGCTTAGTGATCTTACGGTATGCTTAGACTGGCTTGCCTTTATGTTTGGATGCTCCGGTATGCGGTATTTGCTATTTTGTGGCGTGTCCATTTTATGCATATATATGTATGTAGTATATTCTCACTCACTAAGCGTTAGCTTACCCTCTCGTTGTTGATATTTTTATAGGTTCGCATGCTTGGCGGCTCGGGTAAGCTTGGGGATTAGAGATCTCGGCTAGGTTGCTTTAGAAGATCTTGCTTTTGGACTCGATTAGGATTTGGGTAGCGTAGTCCCAAATCACCATGCTCGGTTTGGTGTAAACGTAACTAGTCGGGTCATAATGATTATAACCGGTTTACGATTTAATTAAACCATTGTATTAAGGAGTTTAAATCATTAATGTATGTTTTAAGTTCGATGAACTTACCTTGATAACAAATACGTTTTGGAATATGTGTAATGGGACCTAAAGTATTATTTAACGCGTATTAAAAGGAAAAAATTTTATGGGCCGGTTTTAATACGGGTTGGGTTGTTTCAAGTGGTATCAGAGCATGGTCTAAGGGATTTAGGTGACTTGAGATAGGTGCCTAGACTTAGACTTTTGTGTGTGCTTAATTTGTTGCGGGACTTGTAGGAGTACGGGTCGGAATAGGTTATAGTTAGTGCCTTGTTTGTAGGTGGACTAACGTTTATATTAGTAATGCGGATATTATTAATATATTATTGTGTTGTGATAATAATTCTTGCGGGTGCTTATATCGCGTAGAATTTGCGTTGTGTTGGTTTATATCATCGAGCGAAGCGGTCGTTGTACTAACGAGACGATACGGCGTGTGTGCGTAATAAGGACTTGCAAACCTTATTACGGGTGCAAATCGTGTCAAACAAGTGATGTACGACGGGTGTTGAGCAAGATGGGGTGGTGTTGTGCGTATGGTGTTATACGTTCGTGGACTAATCATTTTGCATTCTTTAGAATGGCGACGCGAAACGAGATCAAGACGAATGACGAAGAGTTTAATACTAGAGTTGCGGCCGCCGTTGCGGAGCAAATGAGTGCGTTGGATGAAAGAATGGATAGGAGGCATTCCAAATTTCGGGGTAGTAGTGAAATGGAGCGTTGTCGTAAGGGCTTCATGAGGACTAAACCCCCGATGTACGATGGAAAACCGGATCCTTTGGTAAGCACAACTTGGATCTCGGATGTCGAAGGGTGTTTTCGTACTATTGAATGCCCTCCTGAGAAGAGGACAAGACTCGCTACTAGTTTGTTGCGGGATAGGGCAAAGGATTGGTTGGATGGTAAGATTGATCTTATCGGTGGTGAACCGTTTATGGCGTTATCGTAGGACGGGTTTAAGAAGGAATTCTTTGAGGAATTCCGAACTTCAGCCGATTTATCGGAAATGCGTAATGAGTTGCGAAATTTGCAACAGGGTTCTATGGATTTGAATACTCTCAAGACGACCTTTATGGCGAAGGCTCATTTTTGCCCGGAGTATTTGGGGAATGATAATTTGTTGATGCAAGATTTCTATCGAACCTTGAATGATGACTTGAAGAATAAGATTAGCCGGGGTTACGCGAAATCGTTTGCGGAATTATTCGCCGTGGCTAGAGGTTTCGAGTCGTATACGCGATCAAAGATTGGTGAACCTTCAAGTGAGAGAAGGGTTGTTTCGTATGGTGCTCCTAGTAAGAGGACTAAGGGTCCGAGTGTGAGCACGGGTGGTACGCGGACGAGTATAACAGATTCTAGTGCGTCTAGGTGTTACAATTGTGGCGTGAGGGGTCACAAGTCTTGGGAATGTTCGGTACCAAAGGGTGATGGCATGGTGTGCTTCAATTGCCAAGAAGAAGGACATCGTAAGTCGGAATGTCCCAAGTTAGTGGGGACGGGTGTGGCAAGGAGACGTTAGGGTACGTTTCGTTTTAATAAATATGCCTTTTGATTATTTATTAAGTGCCGTTTGAAGTTGAGTTTATTAAATGCATGGTGTTGTGCATGTTATTGATATGGGTGACGTTCCTAATGGAAGTACCCTATGACGACGTTTTGATTGACGGGCGAAGGGCGTAAGACTTGGTGTAACCAAGCATTCCTTGATATTTGTAAAATGTTGCTACCAAGCCATGGAAATGGGTTGGTGTTCGGTTGTTAAGCGCGTGTTCGCTTTTGTGTTGAGGTCGATGAACCGTGAGGTTCGACGGGTGGGCTGAAACCCTTGAGATCGAGTGTTTTGAATCTCGATGTATGTTGGTAATGGAGTCTTTATGACGCGACATTAGGTGCCTCTTTTATACCTACTAGCGTGGTGTTCGACTCCGATTATGTTGCGGTTACATTGTACTTAGGGTACCGAAGTGAAATCCTTAGGTACATGAGTGACTAGGTGTAATTTGACAAACTAAAGCGATTGGATGATTGCGAAGGTATGGTTTGTGTAATCGTGGTACACTTTTTGCTCGAAGTGTTTAAGGATTGATTGAAATCCTTTGTGTGCTCAAGGCTGGAGCAAGATATGGTGACGGGTCGTGTGAGCCCAATCTTTGTAAAGTCTACCTTAGGTAGCATTGTACGGTTGTACGAGTTGTGGATATGGGACGTAGTTCCAAATGGGGGAGTTACACTCCCGCACGAGGAAGTTTTAGTGTGAGATTTCGGATGATGCTTTTGGTAGATCCGGAAAATGTTGTCGAGACCTGATTTTGGTCGATTTGTGGTAGTTACAATTTCGGATAAATTGTATTTATGGTTTGGATTTGAATTATCACCGAGGTGGTAATGTGGTAAATCTCGATTGAGAGATAATGGACGTGTTTGGCGAGCAAGGTGAAATCCTTCGGTTAAGGGAGGTGTGTGTCGGATTCTCTTCTAGAGAATAATTGTTTTGTGCCTATGTTTGATATAGGTGGTTCTTGCTCGTGTATGTGAATGGTTAGTGGTATCCGTTAGGATTCACTATGGCGTAGCAGAGCGCGATGTTACGCTACTCGTCGTTCGAGGCCAAAAGGGCGTTGATTGATGAAGCATGACCTTTAGGGTCCGCTGACTTCATCATGGGAGTATGCGATTGGTGGAGCATGACCTTCGGGGTCCGCTGATTTCATCATGAGCGAGGCGTTATATCGGTGAAGCATGACTTTCGGAGTCCGCTGACTTCATCCGGTGTTGAGATTGGTGAAGCATGACCTTCGGGGTCCGCTGACTTCATCATGGGATTATTGATTGGTGAAGCATGATATTCGGGCTCGCTGACTTCATCATGGTAGTGAATCGCGTGTAGTTCGGATTCACTAAGGCGCGTGTGTTTTCGGCCAGCCTTCGTGTTGTGTGATCTGTCGGTTGTTTTATACACCGATGGTGGGGTCGTAAGGACCGTGATGTTGATCTGTTGGTTGTTTTATACACCAATGGTGGGGTCGTAAGGACCGTGTTGTGTGATCGATCGGGTGTTTTTATACGCCGATGGTGGGGTCGCGAGGACCATGTGGTATGATTAGTGATGCGATAGCCGTGTTTCGCTCACGTGTTGTTACGGGTGTGACGATAGTCGATTTTGTACACCTTTGGATTTGGCGTTTTCATAGTCGTTTTGGGCGCTATCGGTTATAGCCTTTTGATTATGATGTTACGGTAGTTGCGTATTGATCGTATTGCGCACTACAAGGGATGTTTAGTGATTGGTGTTATCCGTCAGGATTCGTTGGTTCGGTCTTCATCGTTTCGGATTGTTGACCTTAGGTTTGAGACTTGGTTGCTTTTAGCATTGTACTTGGTAATGGTACGTTAGAGGGTTGATATCTCGGTTCGAGATTTGGTTGAGTTTCCCGGTGTGCGGGATTGAACATGGTTTTAGTGCTCGGATTGTGGATTTGATAAATCGCGGGTGACGATTTAGTTGTTAAAGGCAATTCGGTGGGAAGAATTGCTTAGGAAAGTCGGTTTGGACATATGTTTGAGGACCGTGAAGTGTGGTCCGTTTGGTTAAGTGACGAGGATCACGAGGACGTGATCGAGTCTAAGTGGGGGAGAGTTGTAACACCCCGTTTTTCCCCGTACATGATTTATAGGTGTATTGTGTATGTACGACAGGCGTATGAAGGGTTCGATACATGTTTGGGTGTTAAAGTCTTGTATGCGAGAAAATGTGTCAGGCCACGTTGGGTGTCGCGGCGCGACAAAGGGAGCCGCGGCGCGGCGTTTCAAATAAATCCAGACCAGAAAGCTTGTTAACAAAGTCACCAGTTCGAGGCAATCGTCGCGGCGCGACGAATTAGACCGCGGCGCGGCGAATGGTGTGAACTGGCACCAGATTCTTGTAAATTTAAATGAAGTTCAAGGGCAATTTGGTCTTTTCGCGTTTGAGCCAGATTTGAGGATTTAACCTCATCCATTCATTTCATTTCCTAATTTCTTTTCCCTTTTCATTTCATTTTCCTCTCAAAAACTCAAACACCCAATTGGATTCAAACGGATTTTTGGAAAGGAAGAATCGGGAATTGATCTTTGGCGTAGTTGACAAGTGTGTTCTCCTCGTTCTTAGCTACACGGTGATACTAGTGGTAAGCTCTACCTCCGAAATTCATTTTCGTGTTCATCATTCAAATTTGGGGCTTTTGATTGTATGATTCATAGGTGAAACCCATTTAGTTGCTAATTGGAGATTAACACCAAGATTCGGGTATATAAGTGTTAAAGGCGGGTTTTGGGTTGGTTAATGATTTAACCATGTTTAAGACTTGAGAATGGTGTATAATCATTAGCATTAGTGATTATTGGTGTTTTGAAGACTTTTAGGGTTTTCATGGTTGACTAATTTTGACTAGAGTCAAAATTAGGGTTTGTTGAGGATTATGACCCGATTGTTGATTTATTAAGGTTTATAAACTTAAAATGGATTAAGTTGAAGTATAAAACCGAGTTAAACATGTTTTGGTGTCAAAACTTGTAAATGGTGAGATTTTGACCTTATGGGTCAAAATTAGGGTTTGTGGGCGATTTTGAGAACGATAAGTGTTTAACACTTGTATTCGGGTTTAATTGGCATATTAGGACCATTATCACTTGTGTTAGTCATTATTGGTTAGTTTGGACGCGGTTTGTCCCTGGAAGTGCATTTGGGTCGAATTTGCACTAAGTGTCAAATTGGGTTGGTTTGTAAATCCAATCTAAGTGTGTTGTTGAATTTGTGATAATGGATTAGGTACTTTCCATTGAAGAGTTGCGGATTACTTGGAAGCATTTCTTCAAGGCGACAAGGTGAGTGTTAATATCCTATATGCATATGTATGTGTAGGATGGGTGCGGGTCGGGTGAAGGGGTTCTCGGTTATAGAGCTCACATCTCATATAGGTGGAATTGTTGGACTTGTGTATAGGTCCAATTGGCACGGTTGTGCGTTTTGGTTGACTACCTTTGACGAGGTGCACACTTTGGGTGTACGTTATCACATGGGCGTGTGATGTGGATTATATAACCCCAATGGCGAAGGGTTAATTTTGTGAGTGGAATAATTATGCGTGAACGTATATAATGTATTTATTTGTGTGGTATGAATGTGGAAGTGTCGCGGTGTTCAAGACACCACATTCTAGGTAACGAGTAGTATTGTCGCGGTGCTTAAGACACTACTCCTTGTGTAATTGACTTGTGGGATTGTCGCGGTGTTTAAGACACCACAATGTCGTGAGAGTGGAAGTGTCGCGGTGTTCAAGACACCACTCATTGTATTGAATGAAGTGTGAATTCGTCGCGGTGTTTAAGATGCCACATTGTTGTAAGGGTGAGTTAGTCACGGTGTTTAAGACATCACCCGGGGGACTAGTGATTACGCGGTGTATAAGTAACACTAGTGGATGTTATGAACTCCAACGGACTTACATGTACCGTTCTCTTGTATACTTGGTTAACCATGGTTATTGTGTTGTAAGCGTAAGCAAATTATGTTATTCGAGATATATATACATATGTATATTGTATACATATAATGTTGTATTGTCGTGTTGTAGCTAACCCTCCGGGTGTAGCTTATTGGCATTGTTCACATCGTTGTTGGCAAACTTATATTTTGTTGATGTATCTTTAGCTCATTGCTTAGTGATCTTACGGTATGCTTAGACTGGCTTGCCTTTATGTTTGGATGCTCCGGTATGCGGTATTTGCTATTTTGTGGCGTGTCCATTTTATGCATATATATGTATGTAGTATATTCTCACTCACTAAGCGTTAGCTTACCCTCTCGTTGTTGATATTTTTATAGGTTCGCATGCTTGGCGGCTCGGGTAAGCTTGGGGATTAGAGATCTCGGCTAGGTTGCTTTAGAAGATCTTGCTTTTGGACTCGATTAGGATTTGGGTAGCGTAGTCCCAAATCACCATGCTCGGTTTGGTGTAAACGTAACTAGTCGGGTCATAATGATTATAACCGGTTTACGATTTAATTAAACCATTGTATTAAGGAGTTTAAATCATTAATGTATGTTTTAAGTTCGATGAACTTACCTTGATAACAAATACGTTTTGGAATATGTGTAATGGGACCTAAAGTATTATTTAACGCGTATTAAAAGGAAAAATTTTTATGGGCCGGTTTTAATAAGGGTTGGGTTGTTTCAAAAGTAAGTAAGATAGATTTGATATCAATTTAAGGAAAAATGCTCATCTAGACTTTTTACCCTCGACGTTGAATGTTATTTAAGATTAAGACCGGATTGATTGGTTATGCACGAGAACTAATTGATCGGTTCACCAAGAGTAGTTTTGAGTAAACACTCAAACGGGATTACAAGACGCAAGTGATGTTCTTGTCATCTAAGACCTCCTATTTGTAATCAACTAATTCAACTAGTCTAAAGACTTGAAGAATGATCAAGTCAATGGTGTGTTGATCATGATCCACTCCTATGTCAACTTATGATTTAGCCTAGTTCATTCCCTTGGTCCGGTTAAATGCTCAATTCACCCAACCCAAGTAATCAATTTAGTGTGGTAATAAGATCCCTATAAACGTCACTAGATAAGGCAAATTACTAACACCTATTAGTTATATGGAATAAAGTAATGAAAATGTGTATAACATAATCTAGGGAATTGATCGTTCACCTATATAACTACACATATCAATTAGGCTATCCGAAAGTATCTACAAGAGTCGTTCTTACATCCCTATATAAACTAACCATTTGAACTCAACTTATCCCTTTTGGTAAAAGATGGATAAACACATGTCACTAGATGTAAATCAATACATTAATTTAACAAGATGATGTTTCTTAATCAAATGAACATATCAACTAGTTGAATCGAAAGGATTAAGCTTTAACAAGAATGGTTCTTGTATTCAAACATCAAACTATCGTGCATAATAACAATCAATCAAAAGTAAACATTCAACATCTCAGTTATTTATCTAGATGAACATTATAGAGTTTAGCCAACAATCATAATTACAAACAAAATAACAATCAACTGATAAGTAGAATTCATTGTTGGAGAACAAGAAAACAACCTACTAGAGAATGAATCTTGGATGGAGAAGGTTTTGATCTTTGAAGACTTGATGTTGATCCTCTTCCAAGAGCTTGGAGTTCACCAAATTTGCTCCCAAAATCGTCTCAGTAACCTCTGGTTTCGTATGTCATAAAACAGTTCCTCAATCAGTAGGTTTTAAAGTGGAAAAAGTAGGTCAAAAGGCAAAAGTAGGATGACACCTACTTCCGGACGGCGTCCAGAATGCTGGACGGCGTCCCGTTGTTAAGGTCTGGACGGCGTCCTAAAAGCCCGGACGGCGTCCCAGTTTGAAAGGAAGGACGGCGTCCCACGGCGTCCCGATGTACTGAAAGTTGCTGTTTCGTTTTCTTTTCAATCTTCTTTCATTTGGACGAAGCCTAACACCTTTGGAGTCTTGTTTTACCATTTTAGAGCATAAATTAGACCTTAACTTGTATCGGGATCAACCAAGGTCATAAATCATCAAAACTCTATATAAATTACTCTCCGATACAAATTTGCACATCTTGGCCTATTACTTGTAGAAACGCCTTCATTATCCTTGATTCTAGAGCATTTTTACACGATATTGCGATAGATATATATGATGTTATTGAGCAATATCAAAACACCCCACACTTAAACCTTTCTTGTCCTCAAGCAATTCTTTCTTTACAAAGTAGAACAATATCAAACACAATCACACAATATAGATTACAAACATTACATAAATCACTCGAAGCACACGAAACACACACGTTGATATGAAACGCAACTCACGCTATATGAAACACACCTTTATTGTAATCACACTCACGCTATATACACAATGGAAACACACACACACACATTTTTGGGAGATTAGAACCAAGTATCCGAAAAATTTGATCCTACGGAAATCAGGACCTTATGAAAACGTTTTATGGTTTTTTTTGAAAATATCATGCTAGTTTTAATACTAGGCACGTTTTCCGATTTTGTCGAATTTTCTGAATTTTGAAAAATGAGTGCGGGTTTTCCGCTATTGGTCAAGCCAATCCCTCCCACGGTACCTAACACCACGCGATGCCGGTAAGAAAATAATGTGCTTAGGAGGATACATATTACGTCCGGATATCATTGACAATTATGAGGTAATCATCTAATCCGTTAAATCAATCATGAAGATTGAGGTTCATCAGTCTTAAAAGCTGATATCTTACCTTTCCGGAGGTTATTCACTGGGAATCTGATCAATTCACTGACATTTTGTGTATCATGGTGCGCTTCCCATTTTACTAGTAAATCTCCCTCATTGAGACAAACTTTGACTACCAGTTTCCCTGTTTGACGTAGAGGCCTGGTAGATTTCCAGTCGATGTTAGTAATGACTTTTCAAGATTTTTCGTCACCCTACAACTGGTCTGGACTACATCTTCTGAATTGAATCAGTAAGTGTGTCATTCGGAAGACTTTACTTCCTTGAGGATGGAATAGATACATCCTATTGGTCATATCAAGTGGTCGGACGCAACATTGTCCTTGTTAGGAGAAACAATGAGGATCGCCCTTAGGGTTTTCGATCTGGCGCGAGATCCGGTTTTCGACCACGCTATACAATCACCGCTCTCTCACGGTTTACACTCGTTTTGGTACAAGTGACCTACAAGTTAGCTTTACTAACTAGTAGGATTTTCATCCAAATAATTGAATGATAGAGCAACTTCAAAGACTATTAATAATTTAAAACATAAATCAACATTTATTTTCTAGATTTTAAGACCACAATGTGTGTAACATGGTTTTTGGACATTTAATCGTTTTTAAGGCTACTTGAAAATTTTAAAATTTTTTAAATAAACGCCTTAATTTTAGTAAAACGAGTTCCCGATAAATTTCTATTCCCCACCCCACACTTGAGATCATGCAAAGCCCCCATTGCATGAAATCAGAAAAAGGATTAAATTTAGAGGGCAAAGTGATAGGGTGATTGTAGAAATTTTCAATTTTTAACCACCAAATCGTGGAACATGTAGACGGATGCCGCTGAACTTACTGCCAGCATAAGAGCATCGTCCATTCCGCGATTATCATCATACACACATCATAATATCAAATGTTGCTGAACTTAATGCCAGTCTTTGAAGTTCAATCACGCTGCACAAATTAACAAACCACACAAATAATAATAAAAATAACGGTGTTTTTTTCAACCACAACCGTTTATCAAACCACACGATTAGTCAATTATTACAAACCAAATATTGTCTAAAAACACACCACACAAAATAAATTGTCTGAAAACAGTGTACAAAATGATCAAAGGCACGCAGGCCTTAACTGGATTAGTTACCATATGGCCAAAAGTAGTTTCCCGAACCATCTCTGTACGGGCGTCCTTGCGGATATTCCTGATCAAAACGGTTCCTAGCATCCTGTATTGCAGCGTTATTATCATAAATCGGGTGAGGAGGAGGAGGGTTTTGAGGATCCGTGTAATATTGGGGTGTCAGACGTGTCGTCCCATAGTACTGCTCGGGGTTGGAATAAAACAACTCTGAGTTATGGTTATTCCAATCAATACCATAACTCATCCATCCCTGATCGTGCAATTGAGCAATCTGTCGTTGCTCCATTCGCTGCTGACTATCCCACATTCGGACGTTGTGTGTCCTTTGCTCACTCGGACTCAACCTCATATTATTAACACTACTAATCAAATTATCCCAACTAGATTAGGACGGATGCCAAGGACCCTGATCACCAACGTTCGTTTGCGCCTCCATTTCTGCTTCCTCCTCTACCTGCTATTCTTGCTGCACGCCACTACCACTCGCGCCACCTGCGCCACCTGCCACAAAAGGTACCAAATGCCCATTTCTATCTTTCATAAGAATTTCAGCATTGATATAAGAAACCTTCTTTAATGGTTTCATGACGTTAGTACACTCCTGTAATCGGCTGAAATCTATGTTGAAGTGTCGAGCAATTCTGGTGATGTAGTGGCCTCCAAGAAGCGGCTTGTCTCGCCGTGTCTCGGTAGCGATGGCCAGGAAATAGTTTCCTATCAACCCAGGAATGTCGGTATAGCAACCCCGTTTAATTTGGTCCATTATCCATAGATCCAAAGTTTAAACCTTTTCGTTGCCTTCGACTCTTGCATTGAAAGTGCATGCAATAAGTCGATGAAGAAGTCTATCATCCCTGGATGCAATCTCATTATACCTGTGTCTGCTCGATCTGAATGGTGTAGATGCATTTGGCCCACAAATTCTTCGCCAATAAGCAATCTCATGAAATGGAACTCGACCAACGTAATCGGAACCCCGTAAGTAATCACCTAACTGGGTGTCAGTGAGTTCCTCAAAAATACCCAAAACTCTGCATAGCTCAAAACTGCTTATACCCCTATATTCGCCCCCAACCTAAACCGAAGAAAATCATTTGACAAATAATCACGGACATTATTAAACCGTACCGTTGAGTAGAATTCTTTTAGTAGTACGGGATAAATTGGTTCGTTGATGCTGAAAACTTGTTCCCATGCGTGGGTAACTATCCTACCGTAGGGGATGGCTAATAAGTTGGAAACATGTCGGTGCATACCCGCCTCATCCAACGGGCCCCAGATAAAGTACCATGTGGCATTAATAGGCCTACTGTTTACCCTCTCAAATGTTTCTGCGTAGTCGTCGTCATTTTGAACCAGTCTCAACCAAACTCGAGGATCATTTAGATCCTCCTCTTCTTCCTCTCCAGACGATGATGATGAATGTTGTTGCGGTGGTGGTGGTGGTGGAGCCAAACCTGCGGTCCTGCCTCTTTTTGCTGGTCCTCCTCGGCTAGATTGTCCCTGCAAAACATAATAACACCAAACCAAAAGAACATAGAGACCGTTGTGTTAATGTTAGCTAAAAACATAACCGAGTAGCAAGAGAAGTTAATCATTCCATTCAAAGTTCATAAGTATTATGAATCATTTAAACAAAAGCGTATGTTCACAATTTTTAACCAAAGTCAACCAAAGTCAACATGAACTCGCTACTACACTTTCAAAAATGAAAATCACAACTTCACAATTTAGCATCAACTTAGGACTCAAGCATGTTGCGTTTATAGGTCATAACATTTAAACTTGCATTCTAATGATATTAATCACAAATCATAACACAATTTTCACAATTTTAGCTCAAACGACCATTATAACGTCATACATTATAGCAACCCATACCATCAATCTACTTCAACAGGCTCACACAAATGAAATTCAAGCATACATGTTTCATAAGTTCATTTCATTTCAAAAATATGCTAAAAATTCAAGAACATTCAAATTATGACCCGACCAAATTGACATCTATATCACCAACAATAATTAAACACTTCACAACCTTCATTAACATCATACATAAACTCAACATCATGAATTAACCATCCTAAATTCGGATTCAATTTCCACAAACCCTAGAATCATGAGCATACCCTTAAAAACATGTAATTTTTGCAAAATCAACTCAATATGGGTAATTAAACAACTAAGGCATGTTAATCTAAACAATAATCATGAAAATCAAACACCCCACACTTATCCTTCACCAATTTATACATATAAACATACAATTCAAGTAATTGAGAAAGAAAAATGTGAAAATGAAGTAACCATACCCTAGAAAACATGATTGGAGCTTGGATTTGGTAGAAGGAAACGCGAATTTGAGGTAGGAAATTAGGGTTTTTGGAAGTGTGTTCGTGTTTGGCAGAAGAGAGTTGATAAAAATGTGTTTTGTGGTTGAGAAATGGGGTGGATAGGGTTTAAAACACGTAATTTTTTTTTCTGAGTCAGGCAGTTGGGACGGCGTCCAGATTATGGGACGGCGTCCAACGTCAAAGAGTGGGACGGCGTCTAGCTTTTGGGACGGCGTCCAGGATTAAAATGTGGGACGGCGTCCAGAGAAATGGGACGGCGTCCAAATGTACTAAAACTCACTAACCTGATTTTTCGACACTCGCACGTTTAAAGTCCAAACGTAAATCATTTTGCACAAAACTAAAAAATATCGTACACACAATTCAAAATATTTACATTTGTGAACCATTTTTTTTAACGAGTCGTTCACCCAACTCGTCCCCATTTCGATTTACGCTTTGTTCTCGAAGTTGAGGCTAACCTCATCTTCGATTTCTAGGGGACCATCAACATAGTGCTTGACCCGGTGGCCATTCACCTTAAACGTTTCACCTTTTGCATTCCTTAACTCCACCGTTCCATATGGAAAAGCCTTGTTAACAACAAATGGTCCCGTCCATCGGGACTTGAGTTTTCCAGGGAAAAGTTTAAATCGTGAGTTAAATAGCAAAACACGATCACCCTCTTTAAAATCTTTCAGATTCCTAAGACGGTTATCCTGCCAAACTTGTCTTTTCCTTGTATATGAGTGAGTTTTCATAGGCATTTTGTCTCAACTCATCCAACTCATTAAGTTAGTTTAAACGAAGGTTTCCTGCTTCTTCAAGATCGAGGTTACATGTCTTAAGAGCCCAATGTGATTTGTGCTCTATCTCCAAAGGGAGATGACATGCCTTCCCATAGACTAGGCGGTAAGGTGTGGTTCCAATAGGAGTTTTGTGGGCGGTTCTAAACGCCCACAAAGCATCGTCAAGCTTCGTTGACCACACCTTAGGATTTGATCCAACCGTTTTCTCAAGGATCCTTTTTAGTGCCCGATTTGTATTTTCAACTTGCCAACTTGTTTGTGGGTGATAAGATGTAAAAATTTTATGGGTTACCCCATATCGTTTCAACACCTTTTCTAATTGGGTGTTGCAAAAATGGGTACCACGGTCACTAATTAATGCTTTCGGGGTACCAAATCGGGCAAAGAGCTCTTTAAGAAAAATTACAACAACTCGTGCATCGTTTGTGGGGAGAGCCTTTGCTTCCGCCCATTTTGACACGTAGTCAACTGCAACGAGTATGTATTGGTTGGAATTAGATTTTGGGAATGGTCCCATGAAATCAATGCCCCAAATATCGAAAACCTCACAAACTTGGATTATGTTTTGAGGCATTTCGTCTCTTTGACTAATTTTTCCTGCCCTTTGGCAAGAATCGCATGATTTACAAATTTGATGGGCATCCTTGAAGATGGTAGGCCAATAAAAACCGGCCTCATAGACTTTTCTCCCCGTGATTTGGGGTCCGAAATGTCCACCAGTGGGACCAAGATGACATTGGAGAAGAATTTGATTGCATTCTTCCCCGGAGACACAACGACGGATTATCCCATCGGGACACCGTTTAAAGAGATACGGGTTTTCCCAAAAATAGTATTTTATGTCACTGAAAAATTTCTTTCGTTTTTGATGTGACATACCGGTTTCTAGGAATCCACCCGCAAGATAGTTGGCTATGTCTACAAATCAGGGATCATCAATTTTCTCAATTTTCATGAAATTTTCATCAGGAAAATTATCTTGAATAACGGACTCATGGAGAACCTCAAGATTCGGGCTCTCAAGTCGAGAAAGGTGATCGGCTGCTAGGTTTTCGGCCCCCTTTTTGTCTTTAATATCAATGTCGAATTCTTGCAAAAGCAAGACCCAACGTATTAACCAGGGTTTAGCATCTTGCTTAGCAAGCAAGTACTTTAATGCCGAATGGTCTGTATAGACAACCGTCTTTGCTAGTACCAAATAGGATCGGAATTTATCAAACGAAAAGACAATTGCCAGGAGTTCCTTCTCGGTAGTAGTGTAATTAAGTTGGGCTCCTTGCAATGTCTTACTAGCATAATAAATGGGCTTGAACTGTTTTTCAATTCTTTGCCCCAAGACTGCACCAATAGCAAAGTCACTAGCATCACACATAAGTTCGAATGGAATTGACCAATTCGGCGATATGAAAATGGGTGATTGCGTGAGTTTTGCTTTAAGGAGGTTAAAGGCGTTAAGACACTCGTCTGTAAAGACAAATGGAGCGTCTTTCTCAAGAAGTTTGTTCATCGGGGTTGCAATTTTGGAAAAATCTTTAATGAACCGCCGGTAAAAACCGGCGTGCCCCAGAAAACTTCTTACACCTTTCACATTTGACGGTGGTGGTAATTTGGCTATGACTTCCACTTTAGCTATGTCCACCTCCAGTCCCGCAGAGGAAATTTTATGACCTAAAACAATGCCCTCTCTTACCATAAAATGGCATTTTTTCCAGTTAAGAACAAGATTAGATTCTTCACACCGAATCAACATACGCTCAAGATTATGAAGACATGAATCAAAAGAATCACCGAAGACTGAAAAGTCATCTATGAATACTTCCATAAAGTCTTCAATCATATCATGAAAAATAGCTACCATACACCTTTGGAAGGTAGCAGGAGCATTGCATAAGCCAAAGGGCATACGTCGATATGAGAAAGTACCATAAGGGCATGTAAAGGTGGTTTTCTCTTGGTCCTCGGGTGCTATAGGGATTTGGAAATATCCCGAGAAACCGTCAAGAAAACAATAAAAATTCTTTCCTGCCAACCTTTCCAACATTTGATCAATGTAAGGAAGGGAAAAATGGTCTTTTCGGGTAGCATCATTTAATTTTCTGAAATCAATGCATACCCTCCAACCCGTGATAGTCCTGGTCGAAATTAATTGGTCGTCTTCATTGGTGATAACGGTCATGCCACCCTTTTTGGGTACACATTGGACCGGACTCACCCAAGGACTATCCGAAATTGGGTAAATAAGACTTGCATCTAGGAGTTTGACAATCTCCTTTTTAACAACTTCCTGCATATTAGGGTTCAGTCGCCTTTGTCTTTGTACACATGGTTTATAGTTATCTTCCATTAATATCTTATGCGTACAATAAGAGGGACTTATACCCTTGATGTCATGAATTTTCCATGCTAGAGCCGATTTATGGGCTTTTAACATGGAAACAAGCTTAGACTTCTCACTTACAGAGAGTTCGGATGAAATGATAACCGGAAGAGTAGAACCCTCTTGAAGGTAAGCATATTCCAAGTGTTTTGGAAGTGGCTTGAGTTCTAAAACGGGGGGTTCTTCAATCGATGTTTTACATCGGTATTCATTTCCCAAATCCAACTTTCTGTACTCTTCATCATTTGGCTCATAACCGTTAGCCATCAAGGTGGTCAACATCTCCACTTCTTCCACCATATTCTCTTCATCACCTTCCGCAAAAATGCATTCTCCCGTACCTTGCAATTCTGGAAATTCCTGCAACAACTCCGAATATGTGTCTACGGTTTGCAAATAATAACATTGATCATCAGTAGACTCGGGGTATTGCAAGGCATGGTCAACGGAAAAGGTAACCTTCATATCCTCAATACTAAGGGTCAATTTCTGCTCATGAACATCTATCATAGCTCTAGCGGTATTGAGGAAAGGTCGACCTAATATAAGAGACACACGTGTGTCCTCCTCCATGTCCAAAATTACAAAATCAGCCGAAAATACTAGGGTACCCACTTTTACTAACATATTCTCTAAAATTCCACGGGGGAATTTAACGGAGCGGTCCGCTAGTTGAATTGCCATTCGGGTTGGTTTTAGTACCCCGGGGTTTAGCTTAACATATAATGAATAAGGCATTAAATTTATGCTAGCCCCTAAATCCGCTAATGCTTTAATGCATTCCAAATCTCCCAGGAGACATGGTATTGTAAAACTTCCAGGATCAGCTAACTTCTTTGGTATTTTGTTCATCAAAATTGCTGAACAATTGGCATTCATGGTGACGGATGAAAGTTCCTCCATTTTCTTCCGATTAGTAAGTAAGTCTTTTAAGAACTTAGCATACTTGGGCATACCCGAGATTACATCAATGAAAGGCATATTTATGTTAATTTGTTTAAACATATCTAGGAATTTTGACCTTTCGGCCTCTAGCCTTTCTTGTTTTTGCTTTCTTGGGTATGGGAGCGGTGGTTGATATGGTTTCACTACGGGTTTTTTCCGTTCTTCCTTTTCAACCACTTGTTCCGGCTCCTTAACCGGTTCATCATTTTGGTTCAACGGAACACTGAAATCAGAATTTTTGGGCATTTTTGGAGCATCGTATGCTAAACCACTCCGTGTGGTGATAACATTGGCGTGCTCATTTCGGGGGTTCTTATTGGTATCGCCCGGTAAACTTCCTGGTTTTCTCTCACTAAGTAAACTAGCTAACCCACTCATTTGCTTCTCCAAGTTCTGTATTGAGGCTTGTTGGTTTCTAAACTGGTGTTCGTTTTTCTCGTTGGCTTGGTTTATGTTTGTGACAAGCTGAGTTTGTAATGCAATTAACTTTTCCAACATACTCTCCAAATTTGACTTTTTCTCTTCCTGTTGGGGTTTTTGATAAAAACCCGGAGTTTGTTGTTGGTACCCGCTACTTGACCCTTGTTGGTAATTGGAATTTTAACCTTGAGGGTTGTAGGGGTTGTTAAAGTTCCGGTTAAACTGGGCTCTTCCTTGAAATTGATTATTATTTCTTTGGCTTATGAAAGCCACCTCTTCTTTTTGAGCCATAGTTAAACCGGCATCACAATCTTTTCCTAAATGGAGTCCACCGCAGTATTCACAACCTACTTTCATACTATGAATTTCCTTGGTGATTTTGTCCATGTTTCGAGCAACACCGTCTATTTTCACACTTAGGGAACTAAGGTCGTCATAAGCACCGGCGCTTTGGACTTGAGCATTACGAGTAATTGGGCGTTCTTGATGCCACTCATGAGAATAATCGGCTAGCTTCTCGATTATCTCATAAGCCTCTTGCTCGGTTTTGTCCATGAGTGAACCTCCGGACGCTTGATCAATGGAAATTCGGGTTGCTACATCACAACCCTTGTAAAAGATTTGAACTTTTTGGAAGGTATCCAAACCATGGTTCGGACATGCTCTTAGTATTTTGGAAAATCGATTCCATGCTTCGTACAAGGTTTCCATCAGCTTTTGACAGAATTGGGTAATTTCGTGTTGGAGTCTCGCGGACTTAGAAGCTGGAAAATATTTCTTAAGAAATTTTTCCAACATACCATCCCAAGTTTCTATCGTAGCCTCGGCCAATGAATCTAACCAACTTCGTGCTTTCCCGTGGAGTGTCCATGGGAAAAGTCTTAAAAATATGGCCTGGTCAGTGTCTGGTTTAAGTTTGAAAAGAAGACATCTCTCTTGAAAGAGACGAATATGTTCGTTTGCATCTTCATTTGGACCACCACTAAATTGACACCTGTTATTAATCATTTGAAGAATAGGTCCTTTTATTTCAAAATTTACCTCACCAGTGGGCGGAGTAATAGCACTACCTTGGCCGGTTCGGGTTGCTTTCATCTTAGCCGCCATTGATTGTCTTGGTACCAACGGTCTTTCTCCTTCCATTTCAAAATTTGGGGGTTGAACGGGTTTACCAAAATCTGAATATCGAGGCTTGGTTGTACTTGATTCTGAATCAAAAGTTTCTTGCTTTGATGAAGATTCAAAAGGTTCAAGTACTTCTTTTGGAATTCTACCAAGCTTTCTATCAGGTTCCGTAAACGGTGTAAGTAATGGAGATTCTGAACTTCGGGTATGTGGCATATGCAACCTATAATCTGTCAATCACACAACTAACAAAAACTATTAAACATACCGATTCTACAAGATTATTCAAAGACTATTAATAATTTAGAATAATTAAGAAACTACTTAATCACAAATTAGTTAATAATTCTATTTTGACACAAAACTGTCCCCGGCAGCGGCGCCAAAAACTTGATGTACGGAAAGTGGTATATGAATTGTTGTATAAAATAATATGGAAAAATACCGATTAGAGATTGCTACACACTAACGGGCAGTGTACCCGATCGTGTAGTAGTATAGTAACTGGTTTAGTTCAGTGTATCGTTCCAAGGACAGTTGTATTAGTCAAACTAGAATTAGAAACTATATTATGATTAACTAAGTAAATGAAACTTAAATGTACAAGTTTTACGTTTTGGTGGCTATTTAACGATTTAGCCAAATCAGAGAAGGTTAAATGTAAAAACAATATTTTTGGTCTTTTAAGTTTATAAGACGAAAATAAGTGCAAAGAAAGTAAGATAGATTTGATATCAATTTAAAGAAAAATGCTCATCTAGACTTTTTACCCTCGATGTTGAATGTTATTTAAGATTAAGACCGGATTGATTGGTTATGCACGAGAACTAATTGATCGGTTCACCAAGAGTAGTCTTGAGTAAACACTCAAACGGGATTACAAGACGCAAGTGATGTTCTTGTCATCTAAGACCTCCTATTTGTAATCAACTAATTCAACTAGTCTAAAGACTTGAAGAATGATCAAGTCAATGGTGTGTTGATCATGATCCACTCCTATGTCAACTTATGATTTAGCCTAGTTCATTCCCTTGGTCCGGTTAAATGCTCAATTCACCCAACCCAAGTAATCAATTTAGTGTGGTAATAAGATCCCTATAAACGTCACTAGATAAGGCAAATTACTAACACCTATTAGTTATATGGAATCGAGTAATGAAAATGTGTATAACATAATCTAGGGAATTGATCGTTCACCTATATAACTACACATATCAATTAGGCTATCCGAAAGTATCTACAAGAGTCGTTCTTACATCCCTATATAAACTAACCATTTGAACTCAACTTATCCCTTTTGGTAAAAGATGGATAAACACATGTCACTAGATGTAAATCAATACATTAATTTAACAAGATGATGTTTCTTAATCAAATGAACATATCAACTAGTTGAATCGAAAGGATTAAGCTTTAACAAGAATGGTTCTTGTATTCAAACATCAAACTATCGTGCATAATAACAATCAATCAAAAGTAAACATTCAACATCTCAGTTATTTATCTAGATGAACATTATAGAGTTTAGCCAACAATCATAATTACAAACAAAATAACAATCAACTGATAAGTAGAATTCGTTGTTGGAGAACAAGAAAACAACCTACTAGAGAATGAATCTTGGATGGAGAAGGTTTTGATCTTTGAAGACTTGATGTTGATCCTCTTCCAAGAGCTTGGAGTTCACCAAATTTGCTCCCAAAATCGTCTCAGTAACCTCTGGTTTCGTATGTCATAAAACAGTTCCTCAATCAGTAGGTTTTAAAGTGGAGAAAGTAGGTCAAAAGGCAAAAGTAGGATGAAACCTACTTCCGGACGGCGTCCAGAATGCTGGACGGCGTCCCGTTGTTAAGGTCTGGACGGCGTCCTAAAAGCCCGGACGGCGTCCCAGTTTGAAAGGAAGGACGGCGTCCCACATTATTGGACGGCGTCCCGATGTACTGAAAGTTGCTGTTTCGTTTTCTTTTCAATCTTCTTTCATTTGGACGAAGCCTAACACCTTTGGAGTCTTGTTTTACCATTTTAGAGCATAAATTAGACCTTAACTTGTATCGGGATCAACTAAGGTCATAAATCATCAAAACTCTATATAAATTACTCTCCGATACAAATTTGCACATCTTGGCCTATTACTTGTAGAAACGCCTTCATTATCCTTGATTCTAGAGCATTTTTACACGATATTGCGATAGATATATATGATGTTATTGAGCAATATCACTCACAAGTCGGTGACCCCTTAAGTTGGTGTAGGTGATTCACAAGTCGGTGATACCCCATGGTGGTTCACAAGTCGGTGACCCCTTTTGTAGTGGCGGGTGATTCACAAGTCGGTGACACCCTATAGTGCTTCACAAGTCGGTGACACTTAATGGCGCTTCACAAGTCGGTGACGCCACATGGCGTTCACAAGTCGGTGGCCCATATGTATTGGTGGGTGATTCACAAGTCAGTGACACCCTTTGGTGATTTACAAGTCGGTGATACCTTATGATGATTCACAAGTCGGTGACATCATACGAGTGAGACTCGACGTTATTGGTCGTCTACAAGTCGGTAGTGCCATATCGGGGAATGGTTTGGTATGTTTATGCATTGTTATGATTTAGTATATTATTGTGGCAGTTTATATACTAATGTTGTTGATTGTTGTACGTGGTAATGCTAGATTGCTTATACGTGCGTACGTGTTACGTGTTGGGTATGCGTGTAGGTAAACTATATATGTATGTGTATAAATGTTTTACTCACTAAGCAATTAGCTTACCCTCTCGTTGTTTATAATTTTATAGGTTGCAAGTGGCGGCTTGGGTTTGCTTGGGGACTAGTGCTTTACGGATTGCTTTATACTTTTGATTAGGATTGGGTAGCGTTCCCAATCACCATGCTCGGTTTTGGTTGTAAAGTGAACTAGTCGGGTCATGAACTATATTTTGGATACGTCAAATGGGTCCCGGGTTGCATTCCCGTTTTGTAAACCTAATTTATATATTGTATGTTTTAAAGATGTTTAAACTTAACATTGTAATGATGATGTTTTCAGAAACGTACATGGACTAATGTTGCATATATTATTATGATATAAAGGAAAAAAAATTTATGGGTTGGGTCGTTACACCCAGCTTGTTATGGGCTTGGTCTCAGCCCACTTAATGTGTTTTTTGAAGCTCCTTTAATTTTTCTTCTGTGGAGATCTTTGGTGTTTTTTATAATTTTGATGGGCACATATCCTCGGGCACGGATGGTTTGTCTCTTCAATCTCACGTAGTACGGATCATTAAGCAAATAGTGTTTCTTTGGGCTTCTAATCTCAAGCTGTTGCATGGACGTCAAGCCTTCGTATGGGAGCAAATCTCATCTCTACTTTTCCAATAGTCTTTTTTGTTTAATTGTATCAAGAACTCGCGTATTGTTTCTTTTGTATTTGTCCATCTTACCTTTGTAATTTGTCCGATAATTTTCATCGTTTTGATGAAGTTATTGTGGTTATTAATAAACTTCTTTTTCGCCGTTAAAAAAAAAAAAAAAAAAAAAAAAAAAAAAAAAAACAGATATGACAACAGTATGCAAACATGAACTGTTTACAGGTCCAACAACAACACTATGCATTGCAACCGAATCTTTTATCTGTTTTTATCAACAAAAAATAACGATAAAATTGCAAAAAAAAAAAAAAAAAAAAAAAAAAAAAAAGACTGTTTTTTTAGGGTTTCGTTTTCAGTCACAATCGAGTCCCTTCTTTATATTTACCAACAATAAATAACGATAAAATTGGAACAAAAAATGGTTTTTTTAGGGTTTCCTTTTCAATCACCGAAACTAATAAAACGGGTGAAGAATTTTCCTAAATTATTTGTCGCCAAATAAACATCAGCACTAAGAATTAGAACCCTAAATCATGTTTTCCATATGTGTAGAGCAAATATTTATGAAATCGAAACCCTAAAAAAATGTCAAATAACGAATAGAGAGTTACCGTCCTCAACAACGACGAACGAAAGTACCCTTTATAGAAATCCGACGGTATAACTATCAAAGTTAAGAAACCATGAGAAAAGCAGACGCAAGTAACCAAAATCCATCGACAATACACCACAACAACAATCGCTGAACATGTAAGCAGTTAAAACGTTAGGCAACAGGGAGGATAACCATCGCCGATAGCATGTTACAAACCAGTCGCCAAAAATTACGGGCAACAGAGGAAACAGAAAAAGGGGTTTAAAACCCTAGGTATTACGGAGTATATAAATGTGAAGATGAGTGGGGATACAAAATGACTGAGATACCGTTGAAATTTTTGTGAATGGACAAATCAGTCCAAACGAAACAGTAACTCCACAGGGGAGTAAGGCACTCTCAATTAGTATGTTGAGATAATTAACATCCAAACATTGCAAATAAACCAGATACTAACTGTATGAATGATCAAAACTTTAAAACACAATACACAAAAAAGTTCTAAAATTAGTTGAAAAAAATATAACATCCCTTGATAAAGAAGTAGTACTAGTAATCTGGGTACAATAAAAGCAATTAAATCATAGCCATCTAACTTAGAAGATCAAACAGATTACATGAATAATAATACGCGTAACTGATTACTCAGAATTAAAAGAAAAAAGAATAGAAATTATAATTAAACTCAGCTTAAAGCAGAAAACTTTGGAACATCTACAGGAAATCGATCGATCTCATCCATCCACGGATTCTTCTCTTTTGCAGGATCAACAGTCTTTAACGCCTTCCAAACCGCACTGTTACACTTAAAACCCGACCCAAATGCTATTTGCCACGCTCTATCTCCTTTTCGGATCCTCCCTTTTGCTTCCGAATACGCCAACTCATACCATGGCGAACTACTCGACGTATTCCCAAATCGATTAAGAGTCATTCTTGATGGCTCCATATGCCAATCTGTAAGCTGCAAATTCTTTTCGATTTCATCAAGAACCGCTCGACCACCGGCATGAATACAAAAATGCTCAAACGCTAGCTTAAAATCAGGTATATACGGCTTAATCTTCATACGAAACAGCTTTTTCCCAACTAAAGTTGCAAAGAAAAGTAACTGTTCTGACATGGGTAAAACGAGCGGGCCTAAAGTGGTTATGTTGGTTTTTAACGCGTGACCCGCTACTCCCATTAAATCTTTCGACAACGCAACTCCAACTTTACCCATTGGATCTTCTAACTGAGTGACGCACGAAAAACACTTTTCGTCTGAACCTTTGTGAGTTCTAACAGTGTTGACTAATTGATACTTTGACTTTTTTCGGTCAGAGTTTTTGTTCGAGAGTAAAATTGCAGCCCCACCCATTCGGAACAAGCAGTTTGACACAAGCATTGACCTTTCGTTACCGAAATACCAATTCAATGTGATGTTTTCCATACTCATTACTAAAGCATACGAATTTGGGTTGACTTGAAGAAGATCTTTAGCAAGATCAATAGCGATTAAGCCCGCACTACAACCCATTCCACCAAGGTTAAAGCTTAAAATGTTGCCTCTAAGTTTGTAATGATTAACAATCATTGAAGCTAAAGAAGGTGTTGGATTAAACAAACTACAATTCACAACCAAAATCCCAATATCTTTCGGTTTAACACCCGTTTTAGCTAAAAGTTCATCAATGGCACCAAACATCACAAGTTCGGCCTCTTTTCGTGCCTCTGCCATACAAGGATTCGGAGGTACTCGAAGAACGGCTTCGGGAAGATATGTTGACTCACCAAGACCCGACCTTTCAAGAATCTTTCTTTGAAAATCAAGGCTTTGGTCAGTAAACGAGCCCGTTTCAGCTGATCTATCCATAAAGATTTGACGGGTGCATTTACGTTCTTCTACGGGTTTATAGCACGAGAAGTTCACAAGGTAAACGGGTTTTGGGCGGGTTAGAACATAAAGGGTTGAGAAAAAAACCAAAAGGGTCGAGCATACGACAACCGAAATAAGATTAAACCTTAAATGATCCCAAAGAACATAAACATCTTGAGGCGAAAAGGTAGACAATTGAGCAGCAAGAACAACAACAAGAGGTGATAAACACAAGTACATTCCATGTGTTATAAGATAATGATACCCTAATTTGACATACTTTAATTTTACAGATTTCTTGAAATCAGGAAGCTTTGAAGATGAAGATTGTGTAATCAAGGGTTTGACTACTTCACTCATTTTTCCTAAATCTCAAAATCAGAACACTTTTTTAAAAATCAAATTATGAAAGCAAGATCTGAACTTTTTGAAAGACCCAACTAACAAATCATGATTTTGTCACCTGAGATCCGAAATAATGGCAGTTCCTGCAAAATGGGAATTTAAATTCAACATAAAGATTCAAGCTTTAATAGTGTTATACTAAATTAACAGTAAATCAAGAAAGAATTCATCAAATTAAATGCAACCCACAATTAATTATTAATTGATAATAACAAAAAGATGGTTTAATGGTGAATTGAAAAAGGTCGGATGAGAATTAAACCTAATCTGCGGAGTGATCGATGAGAATGTGAGTTGGTAAACAGGGGTGGAAACGAAAAGCCGCTTAAAAACAAACATTATGGAGTATATATATTGTTGAAATCAGTGAGTGTGTGTGAAAGAGAGCATCTTGCTTTGTGGTTGTCAAAATTGAATTCGAAACGTGGGGGCGAACTGAAATTATATTTATTTATTATTTTTTAATACAATATATATCATATCATAATCATAATAATCATAATCATAATCATAATAATAATTCATATTCATAATCATAATTATAATTGGATGGATTTATCAAAGTAATCACTAAGAGTACTCCAAAAGTGACATGCTTCATTTTCATGATTTCCATTATTAGTTATTATATCAACGTCATATCAGGACTTCAGGACTAACCATGAATTAAAACACTACAAACATTTCAGAAATGACATATTTTCTCAAATAAATTAAGACTAACTATATTATGTAAATATTGTGTGGTACAAATAATGAAACAAAATGTACAAGTCATGCAAACCTTTTTTGACATTCATCCGTCCACATATCTGCTAGAAAAAGACATTGAAACGGACAAACTGAATGGCGACCAGCTGGACGGAGGTCTGGACGCTTTGCTGCCATTTGCGTCCAGGTGGGTTGATGGCTGGGCGGGAGGGAGGACATAACTGTTGAGACTAGTCTAATAAATCATTGACACCCCATGAAGACAATATAATGAAAAGAAGCGTCTTTTCATTTGTGTAATTAACTTTTTTTAAAAGAAGAAGTATGAGGAACGAAATGGTGTTTGGTTATTTATTGATGGTAGTAGGGGCGATCTACTTTTGACGATTTATTTTGTCTGTGTTGGGTGAATATCCGAATTATGTTATGTAAACATTGTTGAATCTGCCGTTGGTATTGAAATAGATCTAGAGAACTTGAACTTGTCTGATTGGGAGGGTTCATCGGAATCAGACGGCATTTCTAATACCTATTCGGACGACAGTTCGGACGAGCTAGAAGAAGGCGAACTCCGGTCCGATGGTCGGGGCAATCGCGATGGTGATTACAGAGGTCAGGTGGAAGTTAATGAGTCCTCATGCATGGGGATCAAAAATCTCTTCGATGCAATTAATAATAATGATTGTGCCTCGTCTAACGTTCCTGAATCACCTAGAGACGGTCACTTCTCCAATTCCAATTTTGTTGGAACCGAGGCTGATAAGACAGAGAAAAGTGGCAGACCTATTCTGGCGGCTTGCTCCCCTAGGGTTAATTCAAAGAGTCAACTATCTACTCTATCTGATACTGAACTAGATGCCCCAAAAGCCCCCTACTCTGGCTCAAGAAAAGAGGGGTATCCATGAGATGTGTGCCCGTAAGTCGTTGAGTTAAGAAGAGGTTCCTAGCCTAGCTCCACTAAGCAGGAAAGGTGTCTTTCAAATTATAAAAAATCCAAAAGGTGTTCTCCAAAGATTCAGTCCATTGGGCCATGCAGAAGACAATTCCAATCCAAATTTTCAAAATTACCCTATTGGGCCTGTGGTGATACCAGGGCCTGATGATCCAAGAGATATGGTTACAATTAAGGATTTGGGTGAGACAGATTGCACCACAGATGATGATAGCTGCTTTAGTCCTATTCTTGGGCCTCCGGTTGCCCCTCGAAAACCAATAGCAGGTGGGCCTTCGACTGCTAGTGGGCCGGTGGATTGTCAATCAAATAACAATGTTGGGCTTAATGATAATCATGGTAACATAACCAGTAAGTCGATTGATGGAAATCCCTCTAACTTAAAGGAAGAGTCTCATGATATTGATGCCCATAAAATGCCCAGAAGGAATAAAATAGCCAATTCGTACAAGTCTGATTCATCCAATTGTTGTTGGAAGTCAATGGGTAATTGGAAAGCATCATCAAAAATTCTACACGCCAATAAATCATCAAGAAAAAAATATAGTCAAGAGGCTCATGGTGACGTTAATTGTGTTACTTGTGGTAGTCGTGGTGCGAGGAGATCCAGAAATTCCAATCAACAGGGCCTCAACTCGAAAAGCAAATCTAGTTCTTCTCGCAACAGTAAGAATGAAGAGGCTAAACAGTTGATTTCGGAAAGTAGTATAGGGTTGGAGGAATTCGGTGCAAATCTTGGTCTAAAATGGACCAAGAATGCGCTGTAAGTGCTTCATTTTCTTCTATCGTATTTTTTTCATTTAAATGAAGATTTTGTCATTAAATGTTCGTGGGTTTGGGTTCGGGAAAGAAAGTAAATTTGGTGATGTGCGTAAATTATGTATTGCGGAAAGACCTTCCATTTTCGCACTTCAAGAATCAAAATGTCATGCTAAAGACGATAGTTGGTTTTTTGGGCTTTGGGGATCCAAGGATTGTGGTTTTTCTCAAAAAGAAATGGTCGGTAAATCGAGTGGTCAAATTATTATTTGGGACAAAAATGTTTTTGAGGTGAATAGTGAGCTTATAAGTGAGTTTTTTATTGCAATTCGGGGTAAATGGAAAAACTCGGGTCATGAATCTATCATTATAAATGTATATGGACCGCATGATGATTTGAATAAAAAAAGGATGTGGGAATCTCTTGATATGTTGCTAGGTAGTACCGGGGTCTCTTGGGTTATTTGTGGAGACTTTAATGAGGTTAGGGATTGTTCAGAAAGATTAAATTGTGAATTCGTTGAAAACCGGGCCAAAATGTTCAATGACTTCATCGATAGAAATATGCTAGTTGATATTCCAATGGGGGGAAAGAAATTCACTAGAGTTAGTGATGATGGAGTTAAGATGAACAAGTTAGATAGATTTCTTGTATCGAGTGACTTCCTTAGTTTGTGGACGGATTTAAAGGTCATTGCTTTAGATAGAAAGGTTTCGGATCATTGTCCTATTATGATGTCGGATGGTGAAGTCAATTTTGGACCTAAACCATTTAAAATCTTTGATGAATGGTTGTTGGTGGATGGTATTGGAGATGTAATTGCCGAATCCTGGAAAGGTACGATGGAAGGTAATCGAAAAGATTGTGTTTTCTGTAACAAGCTAAAAAGGTTAAAAGGGGATCTTAAAGAGTGGAGCAACTCTCATTTTGGAAATCTTGATGTAGAAATTGAAAATGCAAAAAAGGTGGCCATGGATCTTAAACTCAAAGCGGAATCAGGTTTTTTAAGTGTTGAGGATCACGAGAATTGGAGTGCGTCGAGAAAAACTTGGCTAGAAAAGGAAAAGGTAAAAAACCGGAATGTTGAGACAAAAAGCACGGGTACGTTGGATGATCGATGGTGATGAAAACTCAAAATATTTTCACAATTCACTACGAAGAAATTACAACAAAAATAATATACGGGGTATTAATGTTAACGGCTCATGGTGTGAAGACCCGTCGATTATCAAAGATGAAGCGATTAATCATTTCAAGAAAATATTCGACGAGAGAGATAAGGATCGTCCTAGCCTAGAGGGGCTGAATTATTCATCGATCTCAGAATTAGAAGCATCAAGCCTCGAAGTGCCATTCTCGGAAGCCGAAATTTGGGAATCGATAAAGTGTTGTGGAAGTACTAAAGCCCCCGGGCCGGATGGTTTTAACTTGGGTTTTTTCAAAAAATTTTGGCACATCATCAAAGAGGATCTAATCGAGGCTATTAATTGGTTTTGGGATCACGGTGAATTTTCCAAGGGGTGCAACGCTTCATTCGTATCGCTTATCCCTAAGAAAGTGGAACCATTGAATTTTGGAGATTACCGGCCGATTAGTCTTATTGGTAACTACTACAAAATAATTGCGAAAATGTTATCTCTTAGGATTCGTAGGGTCGTGCCACGCCTTGTGGGGATGGAACAAAGTGCCTTCATTAGTGAGAGATTTATCCTAGATGGTGTCTTAGTGGCGAATGAAGTGGTTGAGGATCTCAAGCGTAATAAAAAACATGGTCTTATTTTCAAAGTCGATTTCGAGAAAGCCTTTGATTCTATTAATTGGAACTATCTTCTAGAAGTTATGACTTGTGTGGGTTTCGGGGTTAAATGGCGAAAGTGGATGGCATCTTGCTTACAATCAGCCTCAATTTCAGTCTTAATTAATGGCTCCCCGACAGATGAATTCCATCTAAGGCAGGGTGTTAGGCAAGGTGACCCCCTATCACCTTTTCTTTTCATTATCGCGTCGGAAGGCCTTAACATTCTTACTAAAGTGGCGGTGGACAAAGGCATGTATAAAGGGGTTGAAGTTGGTAATGAGAAGGTTATTATTTCCCATTTACAATACGCGGATGACACGATTTTTTCCAGGGAATGGAGTAAGCGTAATGCTCGAAACTTAATGTATTTACTAGAATGTTTTAAAAGGGCTTCGGGTTTAAAGGTGAACTACAATAAAAGTCACATTTATGGGGTAGGTATTAGCAACTCAGAGGTGGAAGATCTTGCCTCATGGTGTTCTTGTCAAGCGGGTAAGTTACCTTTTATGTATTTGGGTCTCCCTGTGGGTAATAAGATGAAGAAATTGAAAGATTGGTCCCCGGTTATCGAAAAGTTCAACAATCGGTTATCGGAGTGGAGAGCTAAAATGATTTTATTCGGTGGTCATTTGACTCTTGTTAAATCGGTTCTCTCTAGTTTACCGCTCTACTATTTCTCGCTTTTTCGTGCCCCTCCTTGTGTGTTAAAATGTCTAGAGAGTGTGAGACGTATTTTCTTTTGGGGTGGGTCGGGTTTAAACTCTAAAATGTCTTGGGTCAAAAGGGAAACAATCCTTCTTCCTCACGAATAAGGAGGCTTAAATATCATGTCACTCAAATGTAAAAATCTTGCTCTTCTTTGTAAGTGGTGGTGGAGGTTCAAAACCGAAACCAACACTTTGTGGGTCTCGGTGATTCGTAGCATTTATGGTTCTAATGGAGGACTTGTGATTGGTAACGGGCCTGCTCGTAACCCAAGCGCTAGTCTTTGGTCTTTTATTTGTGATGCAGGAAAACATGTTAATGGGCTAGGGATCACCTTCTCTAGTTCATTTATTCGCGCAATTGGAAATGGGGCGGACACAATGTTTTGGGGTGACACTTGGATCGGGAACGTTTGCTTCAAAGAAAGATTCAACAGGCTATTTCGAATTTCACTTGACAAAGCAGCAACAGTGCAACAGATGGTTCATAACTCAAATGGTGGGTGATAACGCCAAAATTATACATATTTGTTGTCGTTATTTCGATCTGATTTTGTATCATTTTGTATGTAATTGTTGTACTTGTGTATTGTAATAAGTTAAAATATGTGTATAATCCATTGCGAGTGTTGAAGCGAAGATTTATGGAAAATATTGCTGATTTTAGAAGATTATGCGCACCTGCACCGTTTTGGCCATAACTCGGTCATACGAACTCGAAAAAGGGTGAATCCGGAGCCCAGACGTCCGTAACTCAGAGCTCTACAACATCATATTGGAAAATTACCAATAAATAGTACCAGATGCGGCGCATCTGCTATAGATGTGGCGCATCTGAGGCCAAAATAGTCCCGACAGCTTTAAATGCGGCGCATCTGTTCCAGATGAGGCGCATCTGAGCCAGATGCGGTGCATCTAACTCAGATGCAGCGCATTTGAGGTCCTGCTGACAGTTCTGGGTCCTAAAACGAGCTAGAAACCACTAAAAATAAAGGGATACGGCGCATCACCTTTAGATGCCGCGCATCTGATGCATTTCTGGCCATTTTACCTAACTTTTGTGCCTATTTAAGAAGAGCTTTGGTTACACATTTGAGACACCACAATATAGATCAGTAGTAGTCCGAGAAGGGGGTTTCCCCAGCCATTCTAAAGGGTTCTTCACCCTTTTGAGCATCAAGATTGAATAAGGGATCATACGCTACGATAGGTACTCTCGGTTTCATTGATTTTAGTGATAAGATTATGAATTCCTATTGTTTCGATTGTATCGTTGTAACCTTCATTATTATGATTGGCTAAAGCCTTGTGTGTTTACTTTAATGTAAGATTTATGATTTGGGATCGTTCTATCTTTTAATGTTATTTAAGTTACTATGATGTTTGATTGATTAATTACTATGTCCAACCAAAAGAACCATAGTTATGCTAGTTTGGTACTTTCCTTCAATTACATAGATTGTTAACTACATGTGATACTAGGAACACAATCTATGCTTCAATACTTTTAGTAATCTAGACGGGTAAACATATACTTAATTGACGACGTTGCTATATGTTTAGATCGGTAATTGAATAAGTACTAGAACTACATAGTCATGAATTTACCTCAAGTGATTGTTGTAATTTAGGTTTTACGTGAGTTTAACCGGGTTGGGTCTAATTAATCTAATCAATCTAAATCAATTATGTTCTTCCATAGATCCATTGTTGTAAGTATCCGTTTACTCTAGTTCAATTATACAAGTTATGAATTGGTTTATGTAAGTTTATCAATGTTCATGGCTTGTACTTCAACACTTAGTGATTTAGACATCTACATGTGAGTATAGGATGGTAATTGAATGGTAACAAGATTTCACAATAGTGTAGTTTATTTAGAGTGATCTTAATAAACTAGGTTTTATGTGAATTCAACCAAGGAAGAGTCTTATTGATTAAACATAGGTAAAGAATAACTAATGACAAGGTTTATGTGAATTTACTAAGTTTATAGTTCTCGGTTTATAGATATTGTGAGATTGATATGAACCATTTACTTGTAACTATAAAATAACGGGTTTAATTATAAAAGAATAATCCCTATCATTTATCAAGCATTGAAGTAAACACCGCCTTCTCATCCTTGTTATTTATCTCATTTAATTAAAACTCCCCTTTTTCTTAGAATAATTAACTGTTTTTGAAGTCCTTAAAACAAACTTCTCCCTGTGGATCGAACTGGTCAATTTACTTGCTAGTTACTACATGATCGGGTTTTAGTTGCCTGTATTATGTGTTAATTATTAAGCATATTGTCTACATTTTAAAGGTTACGTCTTAACACATCAACTTTTTGGTGCCGCTGCCGGGGAGCAGTTTTGTTTAAAAGATTTTAATAGACTTTTAGTTATTCGATCCTTTCGTGAGAAGTTATTTTCACGAAAGTTACCTGCTTTATTTTTGTTTTTTTGTTTGTTTTGTTTTTCTTTTGTGGTGTGATTGCAGCTAGGTTACAGGTATAATTTGGCTGGGTATGATTATATGATTTCAAAAGCCATGTATGATGTCCAACAATTAGGTGAATCATCAGTTTTCATGGGTATGAATGAAGATTGGTATATGGGTTCTTGGGAAGCTATGGTGGAACCAAGAGGTGTTTGTGAGACTTATGGAGGTTACTATATGCCCGAGGAGTGTGATGATAGTCTTATGTATCATTATACCCCTATGGACCAACCATGGGATTATTATGAAGATGGTAACTCATCCTGGGATTCATCTCAACAACACTTTCAAAGTCAAGAAGGAGAGGAGAGTCAGTCGAATTTAGAAGATGTAATTTTAGACTTCATGAGAAACGAGACTGAACGAAGCCAAAATTTGCAAGAAACGCTAGCGGGCCAACAAGAATCCATTGAGCGTTTACAGAGGACCATGAGCTGTCTACTCCAACAAATTGAAGAAAGGAAGCCGGACACTTTTTCGGCTAATTCACTAGCTGATTCGAGGGGTAATACGCAGATACCCGAGGTAGAAAGTGTTGAGCGTACCATTATTATACCACCTACCACCCCAGTTATGTCCACGTTTGCAATGCTTTATCCAGGAATTGATGAAAGGGAATTGCGGGCGATAGGTTGATATTCATGGGATAGTGATGATGATGACGTTTTAACTACCGAGGTTGAAGAAATGGATTCATCAAAGATCATCGACGATGAGGAGTCTAATATAGTGGAACCATTTGAGGAGTCACCTTCTCATGTGGAATTTGTATATCCTCACGAAGTTAGCACTTGGAATATATTAAAAGATGATCAGTTTGGACATGATCCACCTGAAAGAATAAAATTTTTGCTGCAAGCCGCACTTAGGAGAGAGTCATGTGTTGACTCTCGGGTTAGGTATTCCTTTTTCAAGAAATTGAAAAAGGAATTATATGATATATTGTATACCACCCGAGGGGTTAATGACTGGCTCACGTTACTTATTCGTGGAACTTTTTCAACTGATTTTACATGTCATCCGATAAGTGTGGGGAAGAATGACCCCATTAGGTGTTAAAAGAAGGGGTAAAGTTTGGTGCACAACTCATTAATAAATATGCACCATATAAAATGAGTATTGTGCTATGTGCTGCAATTTTCAAAGACTGGCATGAAGTTCAGCAAAATACTTGCATGATGATTGGTTTATGATAGCGTTTAAGGAATGGATGATGTTCTTATCGTGACAACCAATTCAGCGCCATCATCACGTGACCTTCGGCCTAAAGCCTAGAAAGTATTAACTCTCTTTCATACTATTTTCCCTCTCGAATTTACAATTTTTCTGATTTCATGTAATGAGGGCATTACATGATCTTAAGTGTGGGGAAGGAGTAAATTCTTTCGAGTTTTACAAAAACATGGTTTAAAATGGCTTAAAATGTGAGTTTTACAAAAAAAAAAATATGGTTTAAAATGGCTTAAAATGTGAAAAATTTTAACTTTATAAATTCATTTGCATGAATTTATTTTGTATAAAAGACTCAAGAAATAGCCAACTAAGGAAATGATCAACACGCTATATCACATACTTCGCGCAAGGATTCTATAGTACTTTGTTGAATCGGAAATTAAATCTAATACTCATTGAATTAAGGAGGTCAAGTCTTCCAAAATGACGCACTTGATAACTTATTTTAGAAGATGTAGTCCAGAACAGCTGTAGGTTGATGAAAAATCTTGAAAAGTCATCTCTATCATCGGCTGGAAATCCACCTCACCTCAGTATCAAACAGGGTTTTTGGTGGTCAGACTTATCCTAACCATGAAATGGATCTGTCTCGTACAATGGGGGGGGCACATTGCAAATTAGCTTTTAAGACTAATGAATCTAATCTCCACATGGATGATCTCCGTAAAGATCAACTGCATCTATGTTGACCGCGGTCAACATACATATGCCATAATAAATTGAGGTGTGCAAACTCATGGTTCACCGATGATATTTGGACACGGTATAGTTTCTTCTAAAACTTATGCTATTTTATGAACTATATTATGTAAAACTATTTTTAGGACATCCGGTTTCAAGTTCCATGATACTTCAATCATGGAGGCGAGTAGCTTGCTAAACGCCGACTGAGGCTTCGGTTTTCAGTTACCCTCAACCGGACTTTGAGGTTAAAACCGGAAAACTTGTTAGTGTAAAAACTAACATGACTATTTTTTAAAATATCAAAGGTTTTTCGCAAAGGTCAGGATTTCCCTAAGGATCCAAATTTTTAAGAAATGTGGGACTTTAAAACCACCTTTCGACTTTGGTGTGATTTCAATTCGCGTGTGTACTCTAAATGTGTGTGTATACTCAAAACGCGTGCGTGTGTTACATTGTGAAATAAATAAAAAGTGTGAGTGTGATTCGTTTGTGTTTTCAGAAATGTGTATGTTCATCGTAATATATTTTAGTTTTTGTAAGTCTTGCTTGAGGACAAGCAAGGTTTAAGTGTGGGGATTTGATAACGCCAAAATTATACATATTTGTTGTCGTTATTTCGATCCGATTTTGTATCATTTTGTATGTAATTGTTGTACTTGTGTATTGTAATAAGTTAAAATGTGTGTATAATCCATTGCGAGTGTTGAAGCTAAGATTTATAGAAAATATTGCTGATTTTAGAAGATTATGCGCACCTGCACCGTTTTGGCCATAACTCGGTCATACGAACTCGAAAAAGGGTGAATCCGGAGCCCAGACTTCCGTAACTCAGAGCTCTACAACATCATATTGGAAAATTACCAATAAATAGTACCAGATGCAGCGCATATGCTATAGATGTGGCACATCTGAGGCCAAAATAGTCCCGACAGTTTTAAATGCGGCGCATCTGTTCCAGATGCGGCGCATCTGAGCCAAGTGCGGTGCATCTAACTCAGATGCGGTGCATCTGAGGTCCTTCCGACAGTTCTGGGTCCTAAAACGAGCTGGAAACCACTAAAAATAAAGGGATGCGGCGCATCACCTTTAGATGCGGCGCATCTGATGCATTTCTGGCCATTTTACCTAACTTTTGTGCCTATTTAAGAAGAGCTTTGGTTACACATTTGAGACACCACAATATAGATCAGTAGTAGTCCGAGAAGGGGGTTTCCCCAGCCATTCTAAAGGGTTCTTCACCCTTTTGAGCATCAAGATTGAATAAGGGATCATACGCTACGATAGGTACTCTCGGTTTCATTGATTTTAGTGATAAGATTATGAATTCCTATTATTTCGATTGTATCGTTGTAACCTTCATTATTATGATTGGCTAAAGCCATGTGTGTTTACTTTAATGTAAGATTTATGATTTGGGATCGTTCTATCTTTTAATGTTATTTAAGTTACTATGATGTTTGATTGATTAATTACTATGTCCAACCAAAAGAACCATAGTTATGCTAGTTTGGTACTTTCCTTCAATTACATAGATTGTTAACTACATGTGATACTAGGAACACAATCTATGCTTCAATACTTTTAGTAATCTAGACGGGTAAACATATACTTAATTGATGACGTTGCTATATGTTTAGATCGGTAATTGAATAAGTACTAGAACTACAAAGTCATGAATTTACCTCAAGTGATTGTTGTAATTTAGGTTTTACGTGAGTTTAACCGGGTTGGGTCTAATTAATCTAATCAATCTAAATCAATTATGTTCTTCCATAGATCCATTGTTGTAAGTATCCGTTTACTCTAGTTCAATTATATAAGTTATGAATTGGTTTATGTGAGTTTATCAATGTTCATGGCTTGTACTTTAACACTTAGTGATTTAGACATCTACATGTGAGTGTAGGATGGTAATTGAATGGTAACAAGATTTCACAATAGTGTAGTTTATTTAGAGTGATCTTGATAAACTAGGTTTTATGTGAATTCAACCAAGGAAGAGTCTTATTGATTAAACATAGGTAAAGAAGAACTAATGACAAGGTTTATGTGAATTTACTAAGTTTATAGTTCTCGGTTTATAGATATTGTGAGATTGATATGAACCATTTACTTGTAACTACAAAATAACGGGTTTAATTATAAAAGAATAATCCCTATCATTTATCAAGCATTGAAGTAAACACCGCCTTCTCATCCTTGTTATTTATCTCATTTTATTTCCCGTTTGTTACTTAATAATTCTACAATTAAAACTCCCCTTTTTCTTAGAATAATTAACTGTTTTTGAAGTCCTTAAAACAAACTTCTCCCTGTGGATCGAACTGGTCAATTTACTTGCTAGTTACTACATGATCGGGTTTTAGTTGCCTGTATTATGTGTTAATTATTAAGCATATTGTCTACATTTTAAAGGTTACGTCTTAACACATCAGTGGGTTGTCGGTTGGCTGTTCTTGGGCCAGTGAGCCCACTGGGCGAACTGCAGCAGAACTTCAAGAGTTGCGTGGGCTAATTTAGCCCATTAAGCTGGTTAGCGAAAAACAAGATGGGTGGCAGTGGGCGCTAGACGAAAACAAGGGGTACACGGTTGTGGTAATGTCCAAACTCATTGATAGTATCACATTGGTTCGTGAAAATTCGGCGGTAGAGACCTTGCATAACAGATTAGTTCCAAAAAAGTGGAGATCTTCATTTGGCGAGCAAGAAGGGGGCGCATTCCGGTTAGACTTGAACTAGACAAAAGGGGTATTGACTTACATAGCGTGAGATGTCCGGTTTGTGATGGGGGTATAGAGTCGGTAGACCACATTCTTTTTTCTTGCCAATTCGCTCAAGAGGTGTGGTTAAAAGTCCTAAATTGGTGGGGATACAATACGTCAATTTTCGGCTTCGACGACATCTTTAATGGAACTTTTGGTTCGCTAGCTACAGACAACAAAAAAAATGTTGTGGCAAGCGGTTTGTTGGATTGTTTGTTATTTGCTTTGGAAGAATCGTAATGAAAAGGTTTTCAAGAACAAAATTGGGGCGGTTCCTTAACTAATCTTGGAGATTCAAACCCTATCTTTCGACTGGCTTTCGAGGAGACAAAATTGGCATAAGCTCGAGTGGCATAATTGGTTTTCTAACCCCATATCGTGCTAGTTGCAATCTTTGCAACCTAATTCGTGTGTAGTTTTCTGTATTTTCTTGTGGTTTTTTAAGTGGCCACAATGGCACTTTTGTACTTATATCGTTGATTAATATAATTCCTACTTGCTTTTCAAAAAAAAATATCCGAATTATGTAGTTATGATTGTTTGTTTTAATTGTATTTGGTGTTTGATTAGTTCTTGTTTAATGTAATTAGAGTGTAATTCAGCGGATAGTTTAAAAATATAGTTTTTATTTAGTCAATTAAACCGTGTTGAATCTAAATCAGTAAGTAACTCAATTAGATCGTTGAATTTGCTTTTTTTTTTTTTTTTTTAAGTTTGAAGTATCCTATTTATTTTCATTCATTTCATTTTTTTTCCTTCTCAAACAAATTTAGGAACAGAGCCTTAATATTATCCTTAAATTATATTCAGAACATATATCAAATAATTATATTCTCTTAAAAAGTTTATACATTGATTTTACATCATTCATTCAAAATGATATTATTGGTAGAAATCGAATTCAATCAGAACCTTCAAATTATTCAAATTTTGAACCACTAAACGTTTAATCATTATGTTTTATACACACCCTTAATTGAAATTTCGTGAAAAATTTGAAGATAATATTAAAATAATATTAAATCGTGACCCGCAAGGCAGAGGAACCGAGCACGCCACCTACCATCTTACTCAGCACGTTACACTACAAACATGCTCGGGATGTACTCCCAACACCCTCACTCTAATACACTTGTAACATCCTGTAAAAAAAGAAGCGTACATGCTATCGTATCTTTTAACCCCAAATAAATTCTGAGTCAATGTTTAAAAACCTTACGATTGGAAAGTAGACCTTATTACGTTTCCAACGATATTTGATACATCAAAAACGGAGTTACGGTCTGAAAGTTACGACCAAAACAAGTTTCACAAAAATACTGAAATTGGGGGACCTCGCGGTCGCGACCCGAAATCTCGCGGTCGCGAGATATGGTCAGGTGACCATCATTTTCTTATTTTTAGGCTCGCGGTCGCGACCCAACACCTCGTGGTCGCGAGGTGTGTGGTTGGCAGCAATTTTTGAACTTGTTTTTGGAGTTTTTAGAAGGGTAAAGTGGTCTTTTCATTTGTGAATGTGTATATGACTTGAGATCTGATCCAAAACTCTTTCTTATCTTCATTTTCACCAACCAAACCCTTTCTAGAGAGAGGGAGTGGGTTTTTAGAGAGAGAAAGCTTAAATGGATGAAGAAGATGATGATTCTTGCCCAAATTGAAGTGGATCTTGATGCATCTTGATGTTTCTAGCTACCAGGACTCGTTTTGGTGCTAAGGTAAACCCTACATCCGAATTTTAGTGTTTGATTCTTGATTTGAGTTAGGGTTTGAGTTAGTGTTGGGTTATAAACCCCGTTTCTTATGAAATTAAGGGTTTTGTTGTATGTATTGTGTAAGTGAACCCGATTATTGTGGGTTTAGGGTTAGATGACAAATTTGGAAGTATTTATCATGGTTTAAGTGTTAAATCACTAGGTTGTAAGTGTGTTAGTGATTTTGATATTCTTAAGAACATGAATGTTAGTCAAAATGGGTGTTGACCTTGATTTGGTGTCAAACTAGGAATTGAGGCTAGTGTTGGTGTAATAAGTACTTAAGTACTTGGTTTATGTTGTTAATTGGTGGATTAAGGCCTAATCACTAGCCATTAGTGATTTTGGGTTGAAATTGACATAAGTCAAAGGAGGTCAAGTGTGATATGGGTCAATATTGCACGTGTTGTAGTTTTGGTGAAAGTGACACTTTGAAATGATCACTACCTAAGTAGTAATCTAGTGTCGGGACCTAGGTTGGTCTAATTGGTGTAAAGTATAATTTGAGTTAAGTTGTACTTTGTAGTGTGGGTTTGAATTACCACCCGAAGTGGTAATTGAATTGTGTCCATTACGTAGTAAATGGGCGGGCTTTGGCGAGCAAGATGTGATCCCTCGGCTAAGGGATGATTGTGTCGGATTCTCTTTTAGAGAATGTATATTCATGTGTATATTGTGCCTATGTGTGATATAGGTCACTACTTGCTCGGATATGTGGACGAAAATCTTATTACACGACTTGTGCGGGCATTCCATGGTGAGTGGAATAATTATACGTGTATGTATATAGTGTATTTACTTGTGTGGAATGCGATGTGGGTTAAAGTTCGGGCGTCAATACCACATCGTGTTGGCATGTGATATGGGTTTAAAGTTCGGGCATCGATACCATATCATCATGTGTGCGTGGGCGTGAAGTGTGGGTCTAGTCGCAGTGTAAGACACCACATTTTACGTGACGGGTGGGTTAGTCGCAGTGTAAGACACCACTTCAGGGTTAGTGACGTGTGGGTTTAGTCGCAGTGTAAGACACCACATTTGTCATGATGGATGGGTTTAGTCGCAGTGTAAGACACCACCCAGGGGTTAGTGATACAAGGTGTATGTACACTAATGGATGTTGTGAACAACGATGGTCATTCGCGAGAACCATTCCCTTGTGATTATGGTTAACCATGGTTGTGTGATTTTTGTATTAGCATATTATATTGTGATGAATATATGCTTTTGGCGATGCTAGCTTGTTGTGAATTGTGATTATTTAGCTTTATACGTTGTGACTGTATGCTAATCGGATTGCTAGCTCGTATGCGATATTTGTGTAAGTGTTTGCAAGTAAGTAGATTATATATGTATATGTATAATTATTGCATTCACTAAGCGTAAGCTTACCCCTCTTGTTGTTACCTTTTATAAGTACCATTTGTTAAGGAAAAGACTTCTAGTTGCTAGACTAGTTGCTTTCGGGTGATCGAGCTCATAAGGGGGTAGCTTTTGGATATTCGGTTGCGGATTGGGGACCTAGTAAATCCCCGGAATTATGCTCTTTGTTTTGGGGTGGGTCATAGAGTCCTAACTCGTCTAAATGTATATTTGGGTCGAAATTACACCGTTTGGTTGTATGGGTTATTGGAACCGTTTTGTAAACTTATATACATTTGTTGTAAGTCGTCAAACAGGTTTTGGTATATTGAAACTTGCTTTGTTGAAAAATTGGCGTTTACCTTAAAATGTTATTGATATGAAATTCTTTTATAAGGCGTGCCGCGCAAGTTGGTCTGTTTATGTACTGCTCATTAAAAAAAAGTGTGTTTTCTCGTGTTACGTTTTGGGGTCGTCAGAACACTACACTTAAGGATGCACCCTCACTCTAATAGGCTACACTTAAAGCAAGGGGCGGTTTTATGTAGGGGCAAGGGGGCGTCCTCCCCTAGTGGATTTGCAATTTTTTGGTAACAATTTTGGATTTTTCGAGTTTTTTCCAGTGGTTTTTTTTTTATTTTGCCTCAAAACCTTCAAATGTTGTCCAAAAACATCCAAATTTTGCCCAAAGACCTTCAAATTTTGCCCAAAAATCTCCATATTTTACCAAAAAATTGCTAGGTTTTAAAAAAAAAAATTCGCCCCCGATAAAAAAAAATTCTGCTTCCTCCATTGACTATAAGCATCCTTCAGGAATATGTATTGAATTTGTGGCCTACCGTTTATGTTCTTTATGACTAAATTACCTTTGTTTAAAAAATAAAATGAAGTACTAAAAGAACAAATTTTAACATGTACTCCGTAATAATTTCATACGAGTAGTAGGCCCCGTTTGTTTAGAACTTAATGGGTTTAATTGGGTTTAATGATATAAAATTGAATAAGTCTTATAGTGTTTGTTTTTGACTTAATGAAAATTGAATGTCTTAATATTTTAAATCATGAAAATGTGAATGTACATATTCGTACCCACTATTTCAAAACTGCTAACATAACCGTCTATAACTGTTGTATGTACATGGTTAAATTTGTAATTTTAACTATTTAGTCAGTATTCAGCACATAAAACAAACAATAACTATTTATTTATCACTTATTCCTCACAGACAACATAAATTCATTCAGACAACATAACTTAACAAAAATAAAAAACAAACGGGGCCGTACCTTGATTCAAAAGTTAGAAACATGTGTCTCATTCATAGTTGGTTCAAAAGTTACAAATCAAATACTTCATGCCTCCTATTATAGTAATCAAACGACCATATAATTAACGTGTAAATGGTCCAAATGGACAAGTAGATCAACTGGATATTCAAGATCATAACAAATCCGCTTCACTTCAATTTGAAGAGAAAATTTAACCGTAAACAAAAAGATAATTAGAAAATTGCTAGAGCAAATCCATTCCCAGGTACTAACATAAATACTAAAATTATATATATAAGAAAAGTCAAAATTAAAAAAGGAATACATATGTTTTACAATTAATTCAACAAATTTTTAAAGCATAATTATGGTATGCTTAAACGTAGCTCTAAAGTACGTTTAGCATTCTCATTCTCATTATTAAATGGGATTATATAATAGGGAGGCCACCCAAGTTTCTTGTTTTGTGCTTTTAGGCCACACATATTTAAAAATGATTTTGTAGGCCACCCAAATTTATCTTTTTGTGTTTACAGGTCACCTATATTCGAATATGATTTTATAGGTAATCCAAGTTTTTCTTAATTAACCTTATTTTTATGACGATTAGTTCATACCAAATACACGAGTATTTGCTCTTTTTTTTTTTTTTAATAAAGAGTTTTAGTCGGATTTGATATATATGTAACAACCTACGAATTTGGATGGCTTGTGAATCATTTTAAAATATGTGTGGCCTACAAACATGAATAGTTAAACTTGGAAGGCCTACAAAATCATTTTCAAATATCGGTGACCTACAAACACAAAACAATAAACTTTGGTGGCCTCCCGATATATAATCTCTTATTAAATTATAACATAACTCCGAAATAAAAATATATTCCTTTATTGTTGTGTATTTTCATTTTGTTTTCAAGTCAATATCATTTTATTTGACCACAAATTTCACACACGTAAATTGATACATCCATAAATTGTTCTCGTTCTTCACACTACCTCTAACATAAAAGGTTATGTTTTCAAGTTTTTTCACGAAAGAAAAAAAATAAAGATAAATGATATGAAAAAGTGTGATCTTTCAAAACTGGAAGAAAGGATTCGAAAAAGAACCTCCACTTCACTTTCTTTCTTTCAAGTCGGGACTCACGAGTCACGAACACAAAGACATTTTAATTTCCGCTTGCATTCATTATTCTTAGAAATACAATTGTCAAATAAAGTTATTCTCCTTCGTGGCCACGGAGGCTCGCCTGCAATGACTCCGGGCTGCTCGTAAAACGGGTAGTCGCCCTGGGATTAGTCGGTTCAAAAAGTTGGATACCCAGGTTAAAAAAAAAAAAAAAAAATAGAGTGTTAGGTTTTTCCTTAGATATAACATGATGCCTAATAGCTTTCGATAGTAGATCAACTGAATTGTTGCGAGTAATAACTAATTGTATTCAATATTACTTTAATAATAATAAGTACGGAATAATAATTTATCATTCTGCTCATTTATCATAATTATCATTTTTACTCAATTAACAGTCTTGGTAATACCAACTCTATCACGAGAGGAGAGAAAATAATTAAATGAAGTATAACACGATCTTATATGATTAAGAGTATGGGTATGAATGTATGATGATTAGGTTGGATGAAATTTTTGTAGGAATATAGTACACGAAACTGAAACAATTATATATATATATTATCACAAACATATAGAAAATATGTATAATAAGTAATCATAATAACAACCAATAGATAGAAGGATCTAACCGAATTAAAGGTTGAACCGGGCTTATGTTTGACACAATTCCCTTAAACAGATTCGACGTCTGTTCTCAGGGTACACCGGTTCGAAGCAGCGTACTGCCGGACGAGAGAACTTGCCTGAAAAAGAGATCGGAAGCGGGGTGACCGAAGTAGTAGAATAAGAAGCTGGAAAACAAATGTATGAGGGTTATAATTTTTGTTTATGTGTTAGTTAATTTTTATTCTAAATACCAAAGTATGGTATTTATAGTGCAAGCACAATCTAAATTGATAAGAAAAGATTTACAAAATCACAAGTCAAATCTTTTAGGATCATAATAAGAAAAGAAAAGATTGACAAAATCTAAGAGAAGATTTACAAAAATCCTTGATTGATAAATCAAACATTTTTTTACTTTGCACTTAAACTAACAACTTTGAGACGCGATATCTCATTCACCATTAACCCGTTTTGGACACACTTTAGTTCGTTTTTAAAGCTCTCATTAGTTGCTACAAAACCCACTACACAGTCGTTAATATATATCACTTTATTATATATTAATTTGTGTCCAAAAAATTGGTGGAACATATTTCCAACCAAATTTTCCAACAATCCCCCACATGAATGGAGATCGCTTCTTAGTAACAACTATCTTCCGATTAAATTTCAGCGGTTGAATCTTGCATACGATAAGTAGGTGTTACCCTTTGAAATTTCGCTTGTGAAAACGCACTTAGTCTAATGGCTCTGAGTAGACGGCGATGTCTTTGAACTCGTCTGCCGTTTGTGTAGGCGACAATACGCTTCACACAAGACTCTCCCTGACAATCTCAAGTCCTCATAGTTATGTTCGTTATGGTCATGAACATTAGCCTGGTTCTGCTAGAGCTTATCAAGTATTGTGCCCCAACAATACCCTTCGAAGCGACCCCACTTCTCTCTCACATAGGTGATTCACCACCGAATGGATACTAATTAACCACGCATGATTATTTCAGTTGAATCATTAAAAGCCATGGGCTTATCCTCTTACATGTCACTTTTAGGAATGAACTAGGAAGTCTACTCATAATTAATAAACTCCCTTTAAAGGGTGTAGGGGTTGCTAGTTTAGTAATTAACTCCCCCACAGTGACTTTCGCCAGTTCATACAAGTAGGTTATCCTATTGAACTCAGATCTTGGGATCTCCAGTCAACTGAGTTAGGTTTTCCTTCATATAAACTTAGCCTTTTAGGAGCTTCAGTCCCATTCCCACGCACGACTCATACACTAACTCTCTGCTTAAGCCTTTTATCAGCGGATCCGTAACATTATCCTTTGACTTCACATAGTCAATAGTGATAATTCCTCTAGAGATTAGTTGTCGTACATTATAATATGAGCTCTACCAATCACCGATTGGCTATTACAATGTATACATATGGCCGGCACCTGCTTAGGCCATATTGGTATATCCTTAATGAATTGACATAGCCATTCTGCCTATTCACCAGCTTTATCTGAAGCGACGAATTCTGATTCCATCGTGAATCTAGCAATAATCGTTTGTTTACACGATTTCCACGAAATAGCAGCACTTCCAAGTGTGAATACATATCCACTTGTCGCTTTGGAATCATACAATTCCAATGAGATGTACTTGGATTACTCATGTATCTACTCAGCTTGCTTACAGCATATGCTAATTCGGATCAAGTACAACTCATTAGATACATTAGAACGTATTATCATATATCATGTTCTTGATATCAAAATACAAGACACCCCCACATTTTTAAGTTATTGTGTTCATTTTACACAACTAACAAGGGTTACTGCTTATCAAAGCTTCCCCCACATGTCTTGCAACTTGATATCATAATCATTTATCTAATATGATTCTAATCAATGAAGCGTTCAAATGCTCACACATAAGATATGCATCTTTTGTGATTTGTATTTTAGCACATTTGAGCAATTCTTAGTCGTATTCTAGGTTTGTCCTAGAGACGTTGAATTTAGAAAACTTAACAAAGTTCTCGCACTCAAATTATATTTTCACATTTGAATTCTGATTAGGTAATTCAAATCTCAAGATAATAAAATAATAAAGATTGACATCTTTATATTTATAATTATCTTCAATATCATAATTTACATAATATGTGAATAATTCACATCATCAATGATGTTCACAATATACCAAATCTTTCTATTACTGAATGAAAGTGATTTTGTATTTAAATATATATTTAACACAATGAAATATTAGTTGTTAATTGATCTCTGCAGATGATCCTCATTAACAAGTCCAAGTCTAGCACTCCATAGACTTTATGTCCAAAGCATTAGAATAAAAGACGCATCATTCTTATTCTCCATAGCTTTTCTCACAAGAAATGTCATACCATATCCCTTGTATCATGATAAAATCAACGTCATATACTTAAACACCGCCTTAAATATACCATTTAAGAGGGTTTAAAATATCATGTATATCTTTTCATACATTCAGTATTTGTTCCTCTATAAGCATAATGTGTATGCCATTTATCGAGGAAGTTCCTTTAATTCTAGTGGTTCCTGTTGAACTAGCTTTAAGTGTCTCATCTTGAACACCTTCATCGTCTATCCTAGACGAACTTCCACATTCATTTGTAACGTATGGAAATACATTTTCAAAGAATGAAACGTTTCTCGATTCTATTATCGAACCTTTGTGTATATCCAAAATCTTGGATTCATACACAAGGAAGTGATTAGCACTAGTGTGTTTAGCACATCCGATAAATATGCAGTCAACATTCTTTGATCCTATCTTTTGTACCTTAGGTAGGGAACAACTACCTTTGCTAGGCACCCCCACACTTTGAGGTACTCATAGGATGATTTTCCTTTCCACCATAACTCGTATGGGGTTTCATCCCTTTTCGTTTGGGGTATCTTATTTAAAAGATAGTTTGCCGATATGATGACATCCCCCCACATTGACTGGATTACACTAGAACTCACCAACATGGCATTCACCATTTTTTTCAAGGTTCTATTCTTTCGTTCAGCAGTGCCATTTGATTGGGGTGAGTAAGGTGCAGTGGATACATGTCTAATGCCATTTTGTGAACAAAATTCAGCAAAAGGTGCGACATATTCACCACCTCTATCACTGCGAACAACCTTGATTTTTCGTTCAAGTTGATTCTCAACTTCGTTTTTATAAGCAATAAACTTCTCAATTGCTTCAACTTTACTTTTCAACAAGTAAACGTAACAGTACTTCGCGTATCATCGATAAAAGTAATGAAGTACTTGTTGCCATTCCTCGTTGGAATGGATTTCAAATCACACACATCGGTGTGGACCATATCAAGGGTTTCGGTAATTCGTTCAACCGAAGATGATCTCGTTAATTTGGCTTCAACACAAGTTTCACAGCGTACATTCACTCTCGGTCAACATGACCTTTTGAACATACATTCCAATTTTTTTTAAACGCCAAACTTGTTCAACAACCATCCGAACACTAGATTCCTTACAAATCTCAGGAACATACAACACATTATTCAATGTGAGTTCCTATCCAGAGTACAATTTCCAGGATCATCACTCTGAAATATAAACTAAAATAAACCGTAGCAAAACCACGTGAAACTGAATTAATTTGGGTTTTCAATCCAAATAAAAGTTTCATTTCAACGTGAACAAACCGAGTTAAACCAAACATGTTTCAACTCAACTAGATTAAACCAATCAGGTTTCAACCAAATACATAAACTGAGCAGTTCAACCTAAACAAGTAAACCAAATAGATTTAAACCCAATTTGGTAAACCAAATAGGTTTCAACCCAAATAAGTAAACCAAACAGGTATCATCTTAAACCGTTTCAACTCAAACGGGTAAACCGAACAAGTTTCAACCCTACAGTTAAACCAAGCAGTTTTAAACACAAACATGTAAACCAAACATGTTAAAATCAAAAAGGTTTATACTAAACGATTAAACTAAACATTTCAACAAAACCGGTTAAACCAAACATGTTTAAGCCCATCTGTTAAACAAACAAGTTTAAATCCGGTTTAATAACAGTCTAAAACTGTCCAAATACTGTACCGAAGACAGTCTATAACCAGTATCGAACACTGTCTGGAAACAGATCGAAATATAGTTCGAATTCAGTCCGGAAACTGTCCGAAGACTCTTCAAATACACGTTATAGAACGATCGACTTGCGCACAAGTAATCTGAATGACTCAAAACCTGAACCGCGCTCACAATTTGAGCATCATGTTCCCCTTCAGTAACTTGGGAGCGATTTTAGCCAAGAACCTCGGAAGGTTCAGTCAAGAACCTCATAAGGGTCAGCCAAGAACCTCGCAAGGTTCAGTCAAGAACCTTGCAAGGTTCAACGTGGTCAGCTAATGTCACGACCCGGAAAATTTCGACTAATTTTGAACCAAACTCTCGATACGATTTAATATTTTGACACAATAAGCAAGGTCTGTTAGGTTGAGTCTCAAAAATTGTGAACTGTTCATATATTCAATTGACCTTCGACTGTTCTCGTCGATTCACGAACAACTATTTGTAAATAGATACATATATATTTAAATATATATATATATATATATATATAATGTATTTTAAAAATAAATATTAAATGATTGTAATAGTCGTTGAACGTTTCGATTATTATTTAGAGAAGTTTAATTCAAACTTATATGATTTAATATAAACGTTGATCCAAAATTTAACTATATAAGTTATAGTTTTTTATTAAAAATATATTTAGAAACTATTTGATAAATTTTAATACTCCGAACGCTTTTACTTGGGGTTGAGTGCTAATAATCAATCCACTTTTTATGATTAATTTTGCACATTAAAAGATCGAAATAAATAAATATATATTTAATATAAAAATATGGAAAAAAAAATTTATGTACTTTTATCCGTCACTGATTTACAACGGAGTACGACATACTCTCTGTGTTAAACTTGTCTGCAAATAAATCAAAGATTTAAGTTACTGAACTATTTTCTTTCATTTTATCACATGCATTATTAGATTAGATTATAATATAATTATAATTATAATTATAATAATTATTAAATAAATATCATTAATTATTAATTTTAAAATATTACATACATATATGATTAAATACATTAGTTACTAGTCTCTGTCTCCTGTTCCATTCACCACTACTTGCCATATTTTTTTATTACTGATCGTACACCTTTTGCCATAGAATCAATTGAAATATTATTGTATTCACTTTATCTTCACAGGAGTTATATGAGTTATTTTTTTCTTTTTAGCTCATCCCCACATCGCAATTCATCAACTTTCTATATATATATATATATTACAAGCTTATATTTAAGAATAGATATATACCCACTTCATCTCCTTCTCTTCCTCTTGCATAACATTCGACACCATGACCATCGTCCGCCAATATCACCCAAACCTTTTCCACTAACTCAATCACCTTCGCCATCAACCACCCTCACCGGCCACTACCGTGAACCCATCAAACCTCCACCATATTCGCCACCACCTTCCTTGATCATCAGTTTCACGCAACCACCTTGGAAACCCATCACCATTGCAGGTCACCACCAAGAATCGCCACACCACCTTGAAACCAAACCCACTACCCTTGGTTCGTTGTTGTTCCCCTTCTCTTTCCGAACCCCACAAAGCAACCGTCACCATGGTTCCACCGACACCTTCACCATCGTTGAACCACCATATCTCTCTCACCCATCATCTCTCTCAACACCAAACTTATATATATATATATATATATATATATATATATATATATATATATATATATATATATATATATATATATATATATATATATATATGTTTTTTCTTCCTTCTTTTCTTTTTCGCTGTTAAGGTGTTCGAACGTCACCACTGCAAATCGACTCCACCGGCTACAACTTTCACTGCAAACCACCGCCATCAACCACCTTTACAACCCCATAACCTATAATCAACTTATTTTTCTGTTTGAACCTACTGCTACCCCTTGAACCTATGAATTGGTTTTTGTTTTTGCAGCTGTAAACAAAACCTCAAAATCACCATCTTAAACAACGTAAACTACCATGAACACCCCAACGAATCAACCACCTGTGATATTATTATTATTATTTTTTTTTTCTTTTCGAAAGTACAAACACCGAATATCACTGTTATTGTTCCGAAACACTTTATAACCATCGACACTTGCTGCAATTAGAATTGCTGTTGTCGTAACCTTTTATTTATTTATTATTTTATTTATTTATTATTTTTTTTTCGGTCAGACTTCCTAAAAGACGGGGAGATGAGAAACTAGAAACATTGGGAAATTATTTTTCTGGTTCATGGTATGATCTGACGAAAGTGGAGAGGGTCACGATTGGGGCCCGGTTAATAACGTGTTTTTTTTTTGGAATCCTAAGTTCCATGTACAGAAACATATTGTGTTAAATTAATATGGATGTTGAATTGGGCCTTGAACTTGATTTAATTAATTGGGCTACGGATATGTTGTTGGGCCGTGAGTGGATAGTAGGCCATATGATAATTACCTGTTGGGCCGAGACTAATTAACTGTTGGGCCAGAAACTTGATTGGAAAAGGTGAGACGGGTTATAATAAATTAAGGGAGGTTATGGAACAGATAAATGGGCGACAGCCCAATGAATAAGAGTGTTGTCTGGTGTTCGTGAGGTTATGGGTTCGAATCTCCAATGGAACAATTTATTTTTAGAAAACTCTCCAAGGGTATACACTCTTATATTTTTATTTATTTATTATTATCATTATTATTATTATTATTATTATTATTATTATTATTATTATTATTATTATTATTATTATTATTATTTTTATTATTATTATTATTAAAAGTAGCACTTTTATTAAAAATTATTATTTTTAGTACTATTAGGATTACTATTATTATTATTATTATTATTAACAATTGTATTATTTTTAGAGACATTATTATTATTATTTTTATCACTATTATTATTATTATAAAAATTATTATTATCAATATCAATAATAGTATTATTATCACTATTTTAGTACTATCCTAATTATTAATTTAACAAATAAAAGATATTTATATAAGAAAATATAGTTATTACATATATCATAACTATATATAATTTACTATTTCAATACAAAAACAACATATATATATATATATATATATATATATATATATATATATATATATATATATATATATATATATATATATATATATATATATGTAGCATTTGAAATAATAAATACATGACTATTTTAAATAAGTAATATATTATATGATTAATAAATATAAACCGAGTTGAATACCATTATATGTTCATTATACGTGTTAATATATATATATATACTTGATATAGGTTCGTAAATCCAAGGTCAACCCTACACTTGTTAAATGACGTCATATGTATTTTTACTACAAAATACAGTATGGTGAGTTTCATTTGCTCCCTTTTTAATTGCTTTTGCAATATATATTTTTTGGGCTGAGAATACATGCGCTGCTTTTATAAATGTTTACGAAATAGACACAAGTACTTAAAAATATATATCTACGTTGAGTTGTACCACTGGCATACTTCCCTGTAGCTTGGTAACTACTATTTACATGTGGTATTGTAAACGCGAATCCTGTTGATAGATCTATCGGGCCTGACAACCCCAACCGGACTGGACGACCAGTATTCAACGGTTGCACAGTACTTCGTTTCGGTGACTACACTTGGTACGGTGTAGTGAGATTTCATAATAAAGGGAATATGCGACGTTGATTAAATGCTAAGTATGATTACCAAGTGCTCAACCATTTAGAATGCTTTACATACACTTGCGGGTGTATTATGTTTATGATTATGAAATCTTGTGGTCTATTAATATATTGAAATGATTGTTATGATAAACCTATGAACTCACCAATCTTTTGGTTGACACTTTTAAGCATGTTTATTCTCAGGTACGAATTAAGTCTTCCGCTGTGCATTTGCTCATTTTAAGGACATCACTTGGAGTCGATCATCGCAATGGGACCAAATGTTGATGACTTCGTCCATGTGGATAAGGACGGGTTATGACATGTGGTATCAGAGCGGTGGTCTTAGCGAACCAGGTCTTGCATTAGTGTGTCTAACTGATAGTTGTTTGGATGCATTAGCGAGTCTGGACTTCGACCTTAGCTGCATATTATACGTATTGTTTATCATTCCTAGTGGAAAATTACTTGCTTATCATTCTTAAGTCTAGACACGACTTCCTGCACTTATTTGATAGATAGTGTACAGATAAATTCATATCTTAGCGTATCTGCTAATTCATATCTTAGCGTATCTGTTATTGTAGACTTTATCTGACACGTTTCCTTAATTTCCTCCGTAATCTACGGGATCTTCTATACTAAATATAGATATTCTATGTAATTAGAATATCATTCGATATCCGAAAATCATTTCATATCGAAAAATCCTTTATTCAATCGTACGCAATGGAACTCACCACTAGTTCAAGTCCCTCGGATTCCGATATGGAGTTTCACCTAAGCTCCGAAAGCAGCATCACCAGAATGAATCACCCAGTCATTCATCCCCAATTCATCTGATGGGTTCGTAATATACTAAATCACTGGAGACAAGAAAAAGGTGATCCATTCCATCCACCAAATTGCCCTCTTGGCGATGAACATGAAGCATTTACCGACGAATCAGTCCGAAACCCCATTTTCACCCTCATTTCCCGAATATCTCAACACGATTATATTTTATCTAAAATTCTAAACCTTATTCATCCACTCGTTTCGACCGACAATCATCCAGGAATAATAGAAGAAGTTAACAAACTTCGCGATCGAGAAATCAATTTAGAGAATATGGTGCAAAGGTTACAAACACCAGCAGCAGCACCAGCAGCATAACCAGTACCATCATCACCGGCACCAACAGTACCACCAACATCAACACCAGTACCACCAACAACCCAAGATTCAACATCACACGCCTCAACATCTCATTCTGTACCTCGAGTATAATCATCGTTCTACGAATTGTTCTACATCAATTACCTTCGTTCGACATGACGATTATGTAATCTTTAATGTTTTAGAGATTATATATATTCTCGTTCTAAAGGTAAATTAAATGAGATTAATATTATATCAACTCATTAAATCTATATTACATCTTAAGAAAATATATATGTAAGTATATTTTCATAAAGATTGTAATTAAAAGTTCTTTTGTACAAAATATTAATGGTGAATTTTTTTTTAACGGGTAGGTAATACCCGAGGAATAATTAGATTTTATCTTAATAAGTTACATTGTACATTCGTCGAAGCTGATTCAACAGTCATTTACTATCATACTTACAACCACCGATATACGTATCCGTTCACCGCAGAATAACCATTTTCATTCATTTTCATATTTGGATTTTGACTTCCCAGAATCCAACAAGTGGCATATGAAGAAAACATATGACAAAATAAAATTTGTTAGAAACAAACGAACTAACTAATTGAAATATTGTTAAGAATCCACGCTAACTGTTCCTAGCTAACTGTTCCTGGCTAACTGTTCCTAGCTAACTGGTTACATTTTATTTATCGCAATTTAATTATCGCAATTTACATTCTCGCAATTTACATTCTCGCAATTTTATTTATCGTCATTTAATTTCTGTATTTATTTTACGCACTTTAAATAACGGGACACGTATACAAGGTTTTGACCTATCATATCAACCCATCTATATATATATTTCGGAACAACCATAGACACTCTATATGTGAATGTCGGAGTTGGCTATACAGGGTTGAGGTTGATTCCAAAATATATATATGGTTTGAGTTGTGATCAATACTGAGACCGGTACACGGGTCACGATACGTATTAATTAATTCGAATATTATATATTAAATTATATATGAATTTATTGGACTATTGGACAATTGGACTATTGGACTGTTAACTTTGGACAATTAATGAATTAAAATATTGAATATAACATATGAAACTAAACAATTCTTCAAGTTTGTCACTTGATTTTCATCTTAAACCTCATTCGTATCTTGACGATTACAATTTGCGTTCAAACCTTTCATGATTCTTGAAAACACCTCAATCGAGAAGATGAAGCAACCACACTTCATCTACGGAAGAAAGGATTTATGCATATAGTTATGCACCTAAAAAAAAAAAAAAAAAAAAAAAAACTCTTGGAACCTGAGTAAAGGTTTAACATGTATATGCGCTAGCTCCTTTGGCGATGTTACTACCGAAAATCACTTTGCAATCCCTTTCCAAAGTAGCCAATTTTGTCACAGCTCCAGCAAGTCAACTTCGACTTTTCGTTCAAATCAACCTTATTATAACTTTGATATATATGTTTGCCACTGTTATTGTTACCGAGAAACCTTTAAACGAATATCATGTTCCTTACTTATTCTAAATCCTTGCGGAAACATTTTCTTCATCATCTTTCGAACTTAGAAATTTCAAAATATCGTCATAAATATCTTCAATATTTCTGAAGATATCTTCATAAATATCTCCGTCCGAAATTATCTATCTTCTCGTGCTATCTATGTTACCTCATAAAAGAAACTGTTTCAGTTTCTATCCTTCTATAAAATTTGAGTTTAAATTATGGATGATTTTTGGAGAAGTGTAGGGAATTGAAGCATGAGTTAGTATAATATAATGATGCCGGGCCAACGTGATTATATTACATTAAGTCATGCTAAGTTTCTAATGAAACATGATGATTCACAGTACCATCATTATGTGCCATGTTACACAACTCTTTCATTCTATTTAACCTCTAAAGATATCAAGAAAATATTCTTTTGATATCTCTGTTCTTCCGTAATTCCAACAGTTTACTAATAAATCGTGCTACTTCACTTTCTTTCTGAAGATTTTCTTTAAATCCCTTGAATTCTGAAATTCAAACATGACTACGTCAAAAGTTAAGGCGAAACTTTTCACTCTTTTGTGATAGCTTCACTCGTACGCTTCACATGATCGAATCGTTTTATCTATATTAAACAATTATGATAAAACTCTAATTATCATCTCATATTCGTCATGAAAATATTTTTATTGTTAGCCATGACGACCTCACTCAAATTTCGGGACGAAATTTATTTAACGGGTAGGTACTGTCACGACCCGGAAAATTTTGACTGATTTTGAACCAAACTCTCGATACGATTTAATATTTTGACACAATAAGCAAGGTCTGTTAGGTTGAGTCTCAAAAATTGTGAACTGTTCATATATTCAATTGACCTTCGACTGTTCTCGTCGATTCACGAACAACTATTTGTAAATAGATACATATATATTTAAATATATATATATATATAATGTATTTTAAAAATAAATATTAAATGATTGTAATAGTCGTTGAACGTTTTGATTATTATTTAGAGAAGTTTAATTCGAACTTATATGATTTAATATAAACGTTGATCCAAAATTTAACTATATAAGTTATAGTTTTTTATTAAAAATATATTTAGAAACTATTTGATAAATTTTAATACTCCGAACGCTTTTACTTGGGGTTGAGTGCTAATAATCAATCCACTTTTTATGATTAATTTTGCACATTAAAAGATCGAAATAAATAAATATATATTTAATATAAAAATATGGAAAAAAATTTTATGTACTTTTATCCGTCACTGATTTACAACGGAGTACGACATACTCTCTGTGTTAAACTTGTCTGCAAATAAATCAAAGATTTAAGTTACTGAACTGTTTTCTTTCATTTTATCACATGCATTATTAGATTAGATTATAATATAATTATAATTATAATAATTATTAAATGAATATCATTAATTATTAATTTTAAAATATTACATACATATATGATTAAATACATTTGTTACCAGTCTCTGTCTCCTGTTCCATTCACCACTACTTGCCATATTTTTTTATTACTGATCGTACACCTTTTGCCATAGAATCAATTGAAATATTATTGTATTCACTTTATCTTCACAGGAGTTATATGAGTTATTGTTTTCTTTTTAGCTCATCCCCACATCGCAATTCATCAACTTTCTATATATATTACAAACTTATATTTGAGAATAGATATATACCCACTTCATCTCCTTCTCTTCCTCCTGCATAACATTCGACACCATGACCATCGTCGGCCAATATCACCCAAACCTTCACCACTAACTCAATCACCTTCGCCATCAACCACCCTCACCGGCCACTACCGTGAACCCATCAAACCTCCACCATATTCGCCACCACCTTCCTTGATCATCAGTTTCACGCAACCACCTTGGAAACCCATCACCATTGCAGGTCACCACCAAGAATCACCACACCACCTTGAAACCAAACCCACTACCCTTGGTTCGTTGCTGTTCCCCTTCTCTTTCTGAACCCCACAAAGCAACCGTCACCATGGTTCCACCGACACCTTCACCATCGTTGAACCACCATATCTCTCTCACCCATCCTCTCTCTCAACACCAAACTTATATATATATATATATATATATATATATATATATATATATATATATTTTTTTTTTTCTTCCTTCTTTTCTTTTTCGCTGTTAAGGTGTTCGAACGTGTAATAGACTCGTCCCACATCGGTGGGAGAGGAAAACAAAGCACTCCTTATAAGGGTTTGGATACCTCTTCTGGTAAGACGCGTTTAAAGCCGTGCGGGTAGGTGCGATCCGGGGCAAGTTGGCCTGTCGGTGATCGGCTTGTGGCCCAGAGCGGACAGTATCATACCAGTTGTGCTGCGCACTCTGTGATGACGCGTTTTGAGGGTGTTTACCTGAGAAGCAAATTCGTGAGGTAGAAGTGCGATCCGGGGTTGTACTCGTGCGCGGGTAGCCCGTCAGTGATCGGCTTGTGTCCAAAGCGGACAATATCATACTACGGGCTGATGGTGATGTTACTTATGGTATCAGAGCGTGGATTTGGCAGCGTGTTCACTGAAGTGACATGTTCCCAAATCGCCTGTCGAGTCAAACATATCTTGAAGGATGGGTTAAGTGAATGAGATAGGTATAACGACGTTAGTTGTTAGTTACTAACCAGTGTTATACTAAGCTTTGGTGTGAGATGTTGTGCAGTACAGGTATGACTGATTGTGACGATGATGCTATGACCCCCAACGCCCCTGGAACAGTCAGAGCTTCAGAGTACAGATGTGTATCAGGTACAAAATCTCGGAAACTGATGTTAGGGTTGTAAGGATAGTTACCAAAGGTTCATGACAGGTAATATGAGTTAGAGCAGTAAGTGTAGGTGGACTCAGATATTGTGCCTTCAGATCAGACGGTCTAGTCAATGTCAGGTGGGTATTTAGTTTCTGTTTAGATGAAATCGTGGTGGGTAATATTTCTCAGTCACTGATGATGCAACCTCAGTAATAAAATGCATCAACAGAAGGTGTGAGTTGTAAGAAAAGGAAGGAGGTGAATTTATAATAAAATCTCCGACAGAACAATTAAAATGGACGATTGCATTTAAAGCGGATCCTAATTCCTTTTCTTACCGGAGAATCAAATCTTATTACAAAGATTTTCTTCAAATCCCTTGAAATCTGGAAATCAATCATATCTACGTCAAATGATAAGATGAATCTACACTTACTCATTTCACTCTTCTATGTTAGCTTCATTCGTACTCTTCATATAAATGGATTGTTTATCCAAATTATTCGCTGATGATAAAACTCTAATTTTCAGCCTGTATACATCATGAAAACATACTTATTATCATTCACGACCTTTCCACTCAAATTTCGGGACGAAATTTCTTTAACGGGTAGGTACTGTGACAACCCGGAAATTTCCAATCAAATTTAAACTTTATCTTTATATTATTCCGACACGATAAGCAAAGTTTGTTAAGTTAAATCTCAATAATTTTAAATTGTGTTCATACATTCATTATAACCTCGACCAAATTCAGACGATTCATGAACCGTTATATATAAATAAATATGTATATATATGTATATATATATATATATATATATATATATATATTATAACTTGAGAATATTAATAAAGTATTAAACGTATAATACTTTACATGATCGTATTTGTTTCAATATGTTTATCGATGGAATTAGAAGATAATATCAAATTGTTGATTTATCAGATACATTATGATATGATTACGGGTCTATGTTATGAGGTCCACTGTGATTTAAGAAATCTATTCTTTTTGACAACATTCGGAAAATGGTAAAGTGATTTATAAGTAAGAACGTGAAGTGTAAATAACTTAGATGTTGGATATCGACAAGTTAAGTAACTCGATATTTTTCATTAAGATGATTTCATACGTTTATTTAACCTTTGAACTTTATCCCATGCTTCACCAACAAACTGTAATTTAAAAACTTGAAACCTATTATGAATATATATGATTCTACTTTTTTAAAACATTTTATGATATAACGATTTCCATTATTTTAACCTTTAAACAAAATGATTCTTAAAAATATATTTGGTTTTGGAAAACAAAATTATTATATTTATTTGATTTAGTTTCAAACGTACAAAAACGTTTTCAGTTTAAAAAGAACTTTATTATTAAAACGTTTATAACTTTTATAAATATCTAGAACCACTTTTGACAACTCATTACTTAACCAGTATGATAAAGATAACGATATTTATATTTTATTTTATTAAATATATATAACGATTTAAATTAATATTATATATATTTATACGCGTATTATACGTACATAGTTTTATACTTTTACTATACTTAAACTTTACCTTTACTTTACTTTAACTTTAATAATTCACTTTAATAATTCATACTTTAATAATTCACTTTAATAATTCATACTTTAATAATTCATACTTTAATAATTCACTTTAATAATTCACTTTAATAATTCATACTTTAATAATTCACTTTAATAATTCAAAAATCTATTATAAATAGAATTCAATAGGTTTCATTATTTCATAGAAACTTGAAAATATTTTTCTCTAAACTCTCTCAATCGATTTACATATATATATTTACTCCGTATTATTTCAAGATATTATTAGTATACATAAAATATTACGTCAGAGTGCTGTCCGAGTGATTTCGAAATTGTTTTTCGAGTGGGATTGGATTAAGGAAATTATGGGTTATAGCTATGGAGGTGATTGGTATGGTTCATGGGTATGCTCGTGAGGTCAATATAGTGTTTATCATCTCCGTTGCGTCTACGTACCTTTCCTGCAATATTGAATCTCAATATTGATACGTGAGTGCTCATAATTTAACTTTTACATACTAATAGTGTATCCCTGACTAGTGCTCGAGTATATAGGATTATGCATGTTTGTACTTTTGATATTGCCTTTAGTTAGGTTATGTTGAATCCTGAATTAGTTATATATGCGACTGAGATAAGGTATAAGATATGCATGTCGTTGGAAAGCTAGCGAAAAATTAAGAACTTTTCATTTAGATATCGAATGATTTCGATGAACGGATTTGAAGTTATAGTCCATTGAATTTTTGTATTATTATTAAAAATGATTATTATTATCGTCGTTATTATCGTCGTTCTAGTTTTTCCTTATTATTATTATTATTATTATCTTTATTAATAAAAGGATTTATCATTAAAAATTGTTATTTTTTTTTATTATTACTATCGTTATTATCGTTAAAGTTATAATTAGTATTATTATTATTATTGATAGTGTTCCAAATGAACATATATTTAGTAGCAATATCGTTCCAATATGTAAAGTTTTTAAATGTAATTTCCTTATTTTTAGTTGTAATAGTTAAATAAATAAGTGCGAAGACGAAAGACGCAAATCGCTCGAAAATGAAGATTTAAAGACAAAAACGAAGATTTGAAAGACCAAAACGTCCAAAAAGCTAAAAAGTACAAGATACAATTAAAAAGGTTCAAATTATTGATGAAGAACGTCTAAAAATGACAAGAGTACAAGTTACAAAACGCAAAGTACACGATATAAAATTGTACGAAAGGACGTTCGAAAATCCGGAACCGGGACATGAACCAACTCTCAACGCTCGACGCAACGGTGTAAAAATTACGAGTCAACTATGCACAAGAATAAAATATAATATTTAAATAATTCATAATAAGAATAATATTAAATAATAAAAAGTTGTTAATTGAGCATAGTTCAGGGGTCGTAAATGAAAATTCAATTTCTAATTTGCCTATAAAAGGCTATATTACGTTCGATGAAAAAAAAGAATTTTTTTCCGATCTTTTTTCTTCGATCAATTATCAATATCAATATCTATATTCTATATCTCTATCATAATGTTAATGTAATAAGATATAACAATAATCTTAATTTTAAGTTTAAATTATGATAATAATAAGATTTATGATAGAGATCATTTGAGTGTGTAAGTCGAAATTCTGTCCGTGTAACGCTACGCTATTTTTAATCATTGTAAGTTATGTTCAACCTTTTTACATTAATGTCTCGTAGCTAAGTTATTATTATGCTTATTTGAGCCGAAGTAATCGTGATGTTGGGCTAAAATATTAAGACGGGGTTATTGAACTTTGTACCATAATTAAGGTTTGGGCAAAAGACCGACACTTGTGGAAATTGGACTATTGACTATTAATAGATGGGGGGTATTGTCTAATTGAGTGACAACTCATTGGAGTCTGTCGAACCTATCTTCAAATTAATTAACCTAATAATTAATAATGATTATGGTTGTCCTATTTAGTGACGTTCATATGGAATCTATTATAATCATTTAATTAATCAATTGGGTTGGGTAATTGATTATTCATTCTGATAAAGTGGATGAATTAATATTCATAAACTAATTAAAACAGGGGTGGATTACATACAGTGATAACTAGTGTAATTGTTGACAGAAGTGATAACTGCGTCATAGTTTAAATCCTTAATCAGTTGGAATATTTGACTTCGGGTATAAGGGTAATTTGACGAGGATACTCGCACTTTATATTTATGACCGATGGACTATTATGGACAAAAACCAGATAGACGTATCAAATAAACTAGGACAAAGGACAATTAACCCATGGTAATAAATTAAAATCAACACGTCAAACATCATGATTACGGAAGTTTAAATAAGCATAATTCTTTTATTATATTTCTCATCGTATCTTTATTTACTGTCATTTTATTACTCGCAATTTTATTTTCTGTCATTTTATTTATCGCAATTTATTTTACGCACTTTAATTTTTGTCATTTATTTTTACGCTTAAAATCGACAAACCGGTCATTAAACGGTAAAACCCCCATTTTATAATAATACTACTACTTATTTATATATATATTTTTACAAATAAACTTAATAATATAGCGTTAACTTCACCAGCTCCCTGTGGAACGAACCGGACTTACTAAAAACTACACTACTCTACGATTAGGTACACTGCCTATAGTGTTGTAGCAAGGTTTAGGTATATCCCATCCGTAAATTAATAAAACTTGTGTCATATTTTGTAGTATTTTGTATTAAAAATAATAGTATATTTCGTAACCCCACGCTACCACATCAAGTTTTTGGCGCCGCTGCCGGGGAGCGCTAAAACGCTATATTTTTAATTATAATAATATTGAAATAAAATATAATAATATAATAATATTGAAATAGAATATAATAATATAATAATATTGAAATAGAATATAATAATATAATAATATTTAAGAATCCGTAAATTTTAAAAAAAGTCGTATTTATTAAATACTTCAGGGGTATATTATGTAACTTATAATTAATAATTGCTATCATGTCGCTTTCATGTGAATAGTAAATTAATTAATTTATTTTCATTTACTATTCATGAATAGTAAATGAATTAAAAAAAAAATCGTTTTTTTTAAAAAAAAAAAAAATCGTTTTTTTAAAAAAAAAAAAAAAAAAAAAAAAAATCGTTTTTTTTAAAAAAAAAAAAAAAAAAAAAAAAAAAAAATTTGTGTAAAAAAAAATCGTTTTTTTTTAAAAGAAAAAAAATTCGTTTTAAAAAAAAAAAAAAATTTGTAAAAAAAAAAAAAATAAAAAAAAAATCGTTTTTTTTTAAAAAATTTTTTTAAAAAAAAAAAAAAAAAAAAAACGTAAAAAAAAAAAAAAAAAAATGTTTTTTTTTTAGTTTTATTACCTTTAGATTTTTAGACTATAGTCGCAACTTTTAGTATTAAGTTTAGTTTTGCCATAGTTATTTTTACTTCTAGAATTTTTAGGCTTTGCCGTAAAATCCCTTAAGTGCTTATTCCTTAGACTAAGTTTTAGGTGCTTTAGAATTTTACGACGCCGTATTTCGCACTACTTTCTTATTTTTATTTTTCGACGCCTATTTTTCGACCTTTTATTTTTCGATCTTTTTCGACGAACTCTTTTTCTTTCTTATTTCTCGCTATTCTAGTTTTAGGACATAGATTTTTATTCTACTTCTTATCTAAATTTCTTAAAATTACGAAAATTTATTTTAAGTGGTTAAATTAATAGACATCAAAATTTTCTGGTTCGTAGTAATAGTTGGATTTGTACGTAGACCGGGTTATTGGAGCCAAACAGTACTCAATTATATTGAGACCAAACGAATCCTGCCCCTCTGCTGCATCTTTTGGCTATTCGAAACGTGGGCAAAATCAGAAAAGTCTATTAATTGGATAACTTATTATAATTTTTCTTTCCTTTTTAAAAACTAATAGGATATTCAGTGAATGCACCGAGCAAGACGTTCGCCGCCGGTCATACGTTCACCACCTGTAACTCGATCAAGACATCTAGCAAATATTGTCGCCGTTGATTTTTCTTTAGAATCGTCATCTAGTCGAACAAGAACTCCAATTCAAATTTTCGATAATCCATCTTTTGAACCCGACTTCACAACTAAGAACCCGGAGGATATTCAAGGACAATTCCAAGATCCTGAACCACTAGTCATTCCTCCTGAGCTACAAACCGTTAAATCAGAATCTTCTAGTGATTCGAATTCAAAAAATTCAATTATGGAAGTAACGGAACCTCTAAGTATGGAAGACCGAATGAGAGCTACACGCACGGGCCAAGGTCACGCCATTATTAAGCCAGAAGTTAATGCTCCAGATTATGAAATCAAAGGACAAATCCTACACATGGTAACTAATCAATGCCAATTCGGTGGTACGGCAAAAGAAGATCCAAACGAACATCTTCGTACGTTTAATAGGATCTGTACACTATTCAAAATCCGAGAAGTGGAAGACGAACAAATCTATCTCATGTTATTTCCCTGGACTTTAAAGGGAGAAGCCAAAGATTGGTTAGAATCGTTACCTGAAGGGGCGATTGACACATGGGATGTTTTAGTTGAAAAATTTCTTAAACGATTCTTTCCGGCATCCAAAGCCGTGAGACTTCAAGGAGAAATTGTTACGTTCGCGCAAAAGCCAAATGAAACATTATATGAGGCGTGGACAAGATTCGGAAGGATGTTGAGAGGATGTCCTCAACACGGTTTAGACACTTACCAAATAGTACAAATATTTTACCAAGGTGTCAACGTTGCTACACGAAAAGACATCGACATAACAGCTGGTGGTTCCATTATGAAGAAAACCGCAACTGAAGCTTACAAAATTATTGATAACACAGCCTCCCACTCGCATGAGTGGCACCAAGAAAAAGATATTTTTCGTTCATCTAAAGTGGCTAGAGCCGATTCTAGCCATGACTTTGATTCCGTTTCCGCAAAAATAGATGCTTTCGAAAGACGAATGGAAAAGATGAATAAAGATATTCACGCAATACGAATCAGTTGTGAGCTATGCGGTGGACCACACTTATTGAAAGATTGTCACATTGAACCAACATTGGAACAACGAGAGAATGTTTCCTATATGAACCAAAGGCATGGAAATAATTATCAAAATAATTATCAACCGCCAAAGCTAAACTTCAATCGAAATCAAAACATTCTTTACAATCCAAAAGGACCCGAAAATAACTGGTATAACCAACAAGGTCCGAATAACCAACCAACTCAAAACAACACTTTCAATCAACAAAGACCTGGCTTATATAAACCACAACAACAAACCGAAGAGAAAAAGTCAAATATGGAAGACGTGGTATTCAAGCTAGTTGAATCTCAAACACAATTTATTGAAACTCAAACCCAAACGAACGAGAGATTTGATCAGTCATTAAGAACTCAACAAGCTTCCATTTTGAATCTAGAAAAACACGTAGGTACTCTTGCTAGCATGATGAGTGAGAGGGAACAAGGAAAGCTACCGAGTAATACTGAAGTAAATCCTCGGAATGAGAATGTTAATATGGTTTCAACGAATTCTGAAAAACCAGCACCAGAAGATGGGAAGGTTTTAGATGAGAGTAACAATGAAGAAGTTACACCACCACCACCCGAGTATGTAAAGCCAGTGGTGGCACCATACAAACCACCCATCCCGTTTCCAAGAAAAGGAGTTGAGTATGAGCAAGTGATAGGTAATAAAGATTGTGATACCTCTGGAAAGAAGAAGAAGAAAAAGAATAAGAAAGTGCAAGAAACAAAAGCCGTAAATATAAACCCGGTGAAGACAGTTCCACCAAAACCTCCACCTAGGGTAGGTGATCCGGGTGAATTTATTGTTCCTTGTCTACTTAGTGATTGTGTCATGTATGATGCACTAGCAGATTTAGGTGCGAGTGTAAGTGTTATGCCTCTTTCCTTATATAAGAGATTAGGTGTAGGTAAGTTAAGTCCAACGGATATGAGTGTTCGACTCTTTGATCAAACCATTAAGCACCCAGTTGGAATTGCTGACAACCTACCCATTCAAGTAGGCAATTTAACCTTTCTAGTCGAATTCATTGTCATTGACATAGAAGAGGACCCAAACATTCCTCTAATTTTAGGTCGACCATTCTTAGCGTCCACCGGGGCGTTATTTGATGTAGGAAATGGAAGAATGACACTTAAAAGTGGTGACAAATCGATCACCTTTATGATTCGAAAGTCTAAATCTCCACCAGCCAAAACCGTTGAACCAGTAAAAACAATTGGTAAGAACCATGTGCTTTTACCAACTCCAACGGTAGTGCTTAATAATAATAAAACGCCTAAGTGTGGGGAAAATGAAGTAACACCTAATGATGACATGATAACAAAGAACCCCGTTATTGATACGAAATTAAATGACCCCATTATTAACAGTTCAATGAAGAAACTTTTTAAACGGGCTATTGATGCTAGAAGTAAGGGGAACTTTAAGTTATGTAACCGGTTAGTATCCAATATGTCGCCTAAAGAAAGGGCGAAGCTAGTTGAATTATGGGATATTACGGAAGAAGCCGGGCACTGGCTTAAAGAAAAAGTCACAGATAGGCAAGTTGATTATGGACCAAGAGAAATTGACAATGAAGTTAATCACAATTTCAACACCACAGCTACCTAAGTGTGGGGAGATTCGAATGTTCTAAAAAGATAATGCTGTCTAAAGTTATTTGTTCTGTTCTCGTGTAGTTCCGAGAATGGAATTCGATTGGTCTTTTCCGCTAGCAGACACTAAAGAACTAGTTTTCTCCCCCCATTCTGATTTTTTTTTATTTTGTAGGTTTTATATGAAATTAATATGCTTTTTAAATTTAAGTTTTGTGTGAATTTAAAAACAAAATTTACTTTATTTCATTAAGTAAAAAAATGATTTCTAAAATTCGTCGTGAGTTGAAGATTAGGTAGTTGAACCGAAATTGCTTTACCCGAGGGCGGGACGAAAAATTTTGTTATCATTATTTTTAATTTTATTGATTTAAAGTATGCCAAAAAAAAATACTATGTTTTATAAATTTTTGAACGTGGGGTTATATACCAAACTTCAAAAATATGTATATATGTTTGTATTTTATGTTATGTACAAAACAGGGTAAAACAGCGCACTTTCAAAGACTAGCATTAAGTTCAGCAAAAGCTAATAATTTTGACGACAATATCAAATGTGAGATAACAACAATATGTTTGCAAACTCGGTATTTTTAATAACTTTTCTACGCTAATCACCCTCATGAATTTATAATTGTAGTCTGATTTCATGCAAATGAGGGCATTGCATGATCTCAAGTGTGGGGAAGGGTTATAAATTCTCTCGGGTTTACACTTGGTTTATTTGCCAAATTTTGTAAAAATTTGAAAAATTTTCAACTAAATGAACTCAAAATCATGTTTATACATATTTATGAACGATGAAAACTAGGTGTTAATACCGAAATTATCGTTACCTCGAAAAGGACATAAATTGAGAAACAACTTAAAACGCTTGAATTCATTTAAAATGGAATAAAGGAGAATAAAAAGGCAAAGAAAGAAACTAAGTGTGGGGAGAATGTACCAAGTTATTCAATTAAAACTATCTATCACATATTTTTGTACAAACAATTGAAAATACTTTTGTTTTGAACGATAATCAACTGTTTTATCCGATGAAAGAAAAGAAGAGATGGATCTACACGATGAATCAATTCCATCATTTGAAGGAAGTAAAGTCTTCCGAAAAAGACACGCGCTTCTTGATTTAGGTCATGAAGTTGTCGTCCAGACCAGCTGTAGGTTGACGAAAAACCTAGAAAAGTCATCACTAAAATCAGCAGGAAATCCACGGACCTCAGCATCAAACAGGGTCGCCAAGTGGTCAGATTTATCCTAACCATGAGAAGGATTTATCTCGTACAATGGGGAGGCACCGTGCAAATTAGCTTGATAAGACTAATGAATCAGATCCCCAGAAAAGGATAATCTCCTTAAAGATTAAAAATCAGCTTTTAAGACTGATAATACTCAATCCTAGAGATTGACCTTAAAGATTGAGAATTCAAACTCATGGAATTCAATGATATCTAAACTCGAGCTTGAACGAGAAAATATTTTGATCAAAAATACAAACCGATTTGTTTTCTGAAAAACCATTTTCAATGCGTTCATTACCATTGAACGTAAAATCCTAAGAAATTCACCTGGAATTCATTAGGTCACCTGAACTAAATCGGGTGTCAACCGTAAGAACGGTGGTTGCATAGCATGGTCGGAGACAGGACCTTGTGCCAGACCGAAAAATCATAGGATGATCTTTACTATCGCTCCTACCAAGGATAGTTCTAGCATCTGACACGTTAAAAGACCATAATCATCTGCATGTCACGGGACATTGCCTTAACAGTTTCTTGTTCATCGCTTTCCTTTACAACCGGACGGTAGTTTACCGAAAGGTAATATACGGAACAAGTAAACTGGATGTGTGCTTTCCGATACCGGGATAGCAGTGGATTACACGAACCTAAATGTTTTTAGCCAAAATATTGATCCACAAATATATTTTGCAACACCAATGGTGGATCAAATCAGAAAACTTATCTAGGGTAAAAGCTAGATTGAATTTTCAAAAGATCAAATGTTTTCATAAAGATCCTATTTCCTAAAGGATCTAAATTTTTATAGTCATGTGGGACTGTAAACCGCCTTTCAAATGTGCACTTTGCTTTGGAAACCGAAAGTAAATCGGCTATTTGATTGCAAGTGTCGTTGACCTAAACCCAAGGCAACTGTGGATGACACACCCACCTTTAACCATCATTACTGTCATTGTTTATACCGCTATATCAAAATCACTGATGTACAAAATGTGATGAATAAAAAAGTGATTCATGTATGTTTTTATTTCAAGTTCTGTATTGCTTGAGGACAAGCAACGCTCAAGTGTGGGGATATTTGATAGTGTTCCAAATGAACATATATTTAGTAGCAATATCGTTCCAATATGTAAAGTTTTTAAATGTAATTTCCTTATTTTTAGTTGTAATAGTTAAATAAATAAGTGCGAAGACGAAAGACGCAAATCGCTCGAAAATGAAGATTTAAAGACAAAAACGAAGATTTGAAAGACCAAAACGTCCAAAAAGCTAAAAAGTACAAGATACAATTAAAAAGGTTCAAATTATTGATGAAGAACGTCTAAAAATGACAAGAGTACAAGTTACAAAACGCAAAGTACACGATATAAAATTGTACGAAAGGACGTTCGAAAATCCGGAACCGGGACATGAACCAACTCTCAACGCTCGACGCAACGGTGTAAAAATTACGAGTCAACTATGCACAAGAATAAAATATAATATTTAAATAATTCATAATAAGAATAATATTAAATAATAAAAAGTTGTTAATTGAGCATAGTTCAGGGGTCGTAAATGAAAATTCAATTTCTAATTTGCCTATAAAAGGCTATATTACGTTCGATGAAAAAAAAGAATTTTTTTCCGATCTTTTTTCTTCGATCAATTATCAATATCAATATCTATATTCTATATCTCTATCATAATGTTAATGTAATAAGATATAACAATAATCTTAATTTTAAGTTTAAATTATGATAATAATAAGATTTATGATAGAGATCATTTGAGTGTGTAAGTCGAAATTCTGTCCGTGTAACGCTACGCTATTTTTAATCATTGTAAGTTATGTTCAACCTTTTTACATTAATGTCTCGTAGCTAAGTTATTATTATGCTTATTTGAGCCGAAGTAATCGTGATGTTGGGCTAAAATATTAAGACGGGGTTATTGAACTTTGTACCATAATTAAGGTTTGGGCAAAAGACCGACACTTGTGGAAATTGGACTATTGACTATTAATAGATGGGGGGTATTGTCTAATTGAGTGACAACTCATTGGAGTCTGTCGAACCTATCTTCAAATTAATTAACCTAATAATTAATAATGATTATGGTTGTCCTATTTAGTGACGTTCATATGGAATCTATTATAATCATTTAATTAATCAATTGGGTTGGGTAATTGATTATTCATTCTGATAAAGTGGATGAATTAATATTCATAAACTAATTAAAACAGGGGTGGATTACATACAGTGATAACTAGTGTAATTGTTGACAGAAGTGATAACTGCGTCATAGTTTAAATCCTTAATCAGTTGGAATATTTGACTTCGGGTATAAGGGTAATTTGACGAGGATACTCGCACTTTATATTTATGACCGATGGACTATTATGGACAAAAACCAGATAGACGTATCAAATAAACTAGGACAAAGGACAATTAACCCATGGTAATAAATTAAAATCAACACGTCAAACATCATGATTACGGAAGTTTAAATAAGCATAATTCTTTTATTATATTTCTCATCGTATCTTTATTTACTGTCATTTTATTACTCGCAATTTTATTTTCTGTCATTTTATTTATCGCAATTTATTTTACGCACTTTAATTTTTGTCATTTATTTTTACGCTTAAAATCGACAAACCGGTCATTAAACGGTAAAACCCCCATTTTATAATAATACTACTACTTATTTATATATATATTTTTACAAATAAACTTAATAATATAGCGTTAACTTCACCAGCTCCCTGTGGAACGAACCGGACTTACTAAAAACTACACTACTCTACGATTAGGTACACTGCCTATAGTGTTGTAGCAAGGTTTAGGTATATCCCATCCGTAAATTAATAAAACTTGTGTCATATTTTGTAGTATTTTGTATTAAAAATAATAGTATATTTCGTAACCCCACGCTACCACATCAATTATCCAATTATTATTATTATTATTATTATTATTATCATTATTATTAGTATTATTATTATTATTATCATTATTAATATATATATCATTATTTAAAAATGGTTATTGTTATTGTTATTATTATTATTACTATATTATCATTAAGATAATTATTAGTATTATCGTTAATAATGTTATAGTAACTATCATTATTAATATTAGTGTAATTAAAACAAATATTTGTAACACCTAATTATTTTGATTACTATTATTATCATTATTACGAACACGATATAAAATACGATTAAAAGCTATTAAAAGAAACGATTAGGAAATAATGGGTAAGTGTATCATGATGAAATTAAAATATTATAAGATATTGATTTAGATAAAATTATCGTTCTTATTATTTTTATCATTACTATTATTATTAAAATTATCGTTAGTATTAAAACTATCATTTTAACAAAAATTATCATTTTAATAGAAATGTCATTGTTACTATAAAATATCATTATTATTATTATTTTAAATAGAATTATTATTTTAAAGATAATATTAAAAATTATCGTAAATATTAAAGTTATCATAATTAGAATTATCGTTTTATCATAATGTCATCTTAGTAATTATAAATATTGATATTTTTATAATAATAATTATTATTACAAAATAATACAACTTTTACTTACTATCATTATAGATATTATTTTATCAAATAAATATTTGATACAAACATATTTTACTACGTGTAATAACTTACTTTAATAATACGTATCATATTATCTTTATAATATTAAATGAACCCTATAAATTTTATTACTTAATATATATAAAAGTATATTTTATTATATAAATGTAATATAAAATTTTATTTATTAATAAATAAATTATATTATTTACTCTAATAAATCTTTTAAAAATATTTAAAAATATAAAACGACGATATTTAAACTATATATTAATCATGTATAAATTTTTGGAAATTATTTTGAGTCAAATTTACTTTTGTTGACTTTTGCATATTAGTCTCGAGCATTAACATTGTGGTACACTATGACTTGACCTAATTTGTTAGACAAATATTGACCAACACATAAATATATATAATTAATTTAGGTTCGTGAATCCGAGGCCAACCTTGCACTTGTTCAATTACGTTATATGTATTTTTACTTCGAAATACAGTATGGTGAGTTTCATTTGCCTTTTTACCCTTTATATTTTTGGGACTGAGAATACATGCGCTTTTATAAATGTTTGACGAAATAGACACAAGTAATTGAAACTACATTCTATGGTTGAATTATCGAAATCGAATATGCCCCTTTTTATTAAAGTCTGGTAATCTAAGAATTAGGGAACAGACACCCTAATTGACGCGAATCCTAAAGATAGATCTATTGGGCCTAACAAACCCCATCCAAAGTACCGGATGCTTTAGTACTTCGAAATTTATATCATGTCCGAAGGAGGATCCCGGAATGATAGGGGATATTCTTATATGTATCTAGTTAATGTCGGTTACCAGGTGTTCACCATATGAATGATTATTTTTGTCTCTATGCATGGGACGTATATTTATGAGAACTGGAAATGAAATTCTTGTGGTCTATTAAAATGATGGAAATAAATGATTATGATAAACTAATGAACTCACCAACCTTTTGGTTGACACTTTAAAGCATGTTTATTCTCAGGTGTTAAAGAAATCTTCCGCTGTACATTTGCTCATTTTAAAGATATTACTTGGAGTCTTTCATAGCATATTTCGAAGAACGTTGCATTCGAGTCATTGAGTTCATCAAAGATTATTATTAAATCAATTTATAGTTGGATAGTAGTTATTATGAAATGGTATGCATGCCTGTCAATTTTCGATGTAAAGAAATTTTGTCTTTTAAAAACGAATGCAATGTTTGTAAAATGTATCATATAGAGGTCAAATACCTCGCAATGTAATCAACTATTGTGAATCGTTTATAATGTATATGAACGGGTCATTTCAGTTGGTATGACATCACCATCAGCCCGTAGTATGATATTGTCCGCTTTGGACACAAGCCGATCATCGACGGGCTGATGGTGATGTTACTTATGGTATCAGAGCTGGGGCCCGCATCGATTTGCACTGCGGGGACGCAGTGTCCCGAAGGGGGGAGAGTTGTAACAGACTCGTCCCACATCGGTGGGAGAGGAAAACAAAGCACTCCTTATAAGGGTGTGGATACCTCTTCTGGTATGACGCGTTTAAACCCGTGCGGGTAGGTGCGATCCGGGGAATGTGTCCCGTCGGTGATCGGCTTGTGTCCAAAGCGGACAATATCATACTACGGGCTGATGGTGATGTTACTTATGGTATCAGAGCTGGAGCCCGCATCGATTTGCACTGCAGGGACGCAGTGTCCCGAAGGGGGGGAGAGTTGTAACAGACTCGTCCCACATCGGTGGGAGAGGAAAACAAAGCACTCCTTATAAGGGTGTGGATACCTCTTCTGGTAAGACGCGTTTAAAGCCGTGCGGGTAGGTGCGATCCGGGGCAAGTTGGCCTGTCGGTGATCGGCCTGTGGCCCAGAGCGGACAGTATCATACCAGTTGTGCTGCGCACTCTGTGATGACGCGTTTTGAGGGTGTTTACCCGAGAAGCAAATCCGTGAGGTAGAAGTGCGATCCGGGGTTGTACTCGTGCGCGGGTAGCCCGTCGGTGATCGACTTGTGTCCAAAGCGGACAATATCATACTACGGGCTGATGGTGATGTTACTTATAATATATATATATATATAGAAAGAGATATAGTTAGTATATGTGGTGCGGTTTACTAACTTGTTCAGTATTTGTCCTCAGGTGATACAGGCGAGGAGAAGACTCGGTGACATTAGACTACCGAGTTTAGCTGACAATCGGTGAGTGGGTCTATCTAAGGATAGAGTTTGAGTAGCAAGCCGCGCTACTGTCGTTTACTCTATTTTATTAGACTGTGGTTATATCCGATTGCCATGATTAGATATCTGATTGCCATGTTTAGATAATGGTTAACATGTTAGTGAATTATTACATGTTGATGATATTGTGTGATATTATGTGCACTGTGTTTGACGCCAGCCGGGCCTGGGGATGCTGGGGACTCATAACCAAGCCTAGGGAGGTTAGAGTCCGTATGAGGTCAACCGAGCCTGGGGAGGTTGGGTTCAAAGGCTACTGATTGTGGAGTATAGTTTGAATGACGCATCCCCTGCGTCCGAATGACTATACTGTGAATCGAGTAGCGAGGACTATCGGTAGACTCTAGCACGATCAACTAGGAGTCGTGTGCTCGTACAAGCCGCCGATCCTCATATTGTCGTTGTCTTTGTTTGTATGCTGTTAGGACGTTAGCATACTTTTATATGGTTGCGGGATTGATGCTTCGACTTGATCCGTTAGATAGATTCTATTCACTTAGCAGTTGTGCTAATCCCCCCACATTTCCACCCTTTGCAGGTTAAGTTCTGTTGTATGTTAGATATCAGGGTGAAGATGAGATGCTGGAAGATATGTTTGACAAGTTGAAACTCTGATGTCGCGTCTTTTGTTACTAGTGTAGTTGTTTTAACGTAACACCCAGTTTTTAATATATGTAATGGACTTTAAATAAATGATACGATGTAAATAAAATATAGTACAAGTGTCTTTTATATATATGTATCAGATTTAATAAACAGGTTTCCGCTGTGACTTAAAAAAAATCAGGGGTGTTATAAGTTGGTATCAGAGCGTGGATTTGGCAGCGTGTTCACTGAAGTGACATGTTCCCAAATCGCCTGTCGAGTCAAACATATCTTGAAGGATGGGTTAAGTGAATGAGATAGGTATAACGACGTTAGTTGTTAGTTACTAACCAGTGTTATACTAAGCTTTGGCGTGAGATGTTGTGCAGTACAGGTATGACTGATTGTGACGATGACGCTATGACCCCCAACGCCCCTGGAACAGTCAGAGCTTCAGAGTACAGATGTGTATCAGGTACAAAATCTCGGAAACTGATGTTAGGGTTGTAAGGATAGTTACCGAAGGTTCATGACAGGTAATATGAGTTAGAGCAGTAAGTGTAGGTGGACTCAGATATTGTGCCTTCAGATCAGACGGTCTAGTCAATGTCAGGTGGGTATTTAGTTTCTGTTTAGATGAAATCGTGGTGGGTAATATTTCTCAGTCACTGATGATGCAACCTCAGTAATAACTCGACAACAGTACCATTATCTAATACATAAGCATTCGTCACCAGTAAAAAAAATAATAAAATAATAATAGTAATAATAAAGGAAAGGATTCCGCTAGACAGAATTTGAGTAGTTGACCTCTTGGGTAATCCAGGTTAAATTAGTCAGTAATCTAGGAAGTTTAGTGGACTTAACCAAGTAGAAGAATCAAGACGGATCGGTACGGGTTCTTTTTAAAAGGTAGGGGGTGATATGTACATGTCGCCCTACCTTGGGATATGATTTATTCTATCGATGATATCTATGAGATGTGATATGACAGATCTAGACATCAAGTTGGGTTCTTGCAGAGGTAGTATATATATTGGATTTGTCAGCGTATGGGACACGGAGTGTTTCAGTATTCGACAGATCGGAGTGTGAGTTCTGGGGCGGGGTCTGGGGCACAGATTTCTTCAGCCGGGTAATCTTCTGCTCTTGTGGTCGGACAAGAGGGAAGGAAACCCACAGTGGATACAGTTGGAGCATGCTAGATGTGTCAGAGGCTGGTGATAATATGACGACTCGACTCATGGTACGTGTTTATTACATTTTTGTAATTTTTAATAATACAGTTGGTAATATGTAGTTGCATATAGTAAGTCGTCAATGTGGAAATGTATGCTAGACAATTGTTGCTTGATATAGTGGAAACTGTTTAGATGGTCTTACACTGGTTTCCTGCTTAGTAGTGCATAGTGGCTTAATTATTGTAATAGGTTGCCATGCTAATTGAGACAGGTTATTTGTCATGCGTGCAACCTGTTGACGTGTTAGTATTGTTTTAATAAGTGTCATGCTATAGGTATTGGATAGATATCCTGAATGCGATTGGCCTATTAGTCTAGACTTAGTTTATGCTGCTATGCCAGATCTGTTAGTGGGAATCAAGACTTGTAGGAAGTCTTTTTCTTTATCGTTGACTGTTGACCGGTGAGACACGTAGTGACCCGAAGGGACTGTTTTAGAGTTGTAGTCCGCTTATATCCTGACCAGAGACTCGAACTCTATTGGGTAGCTATATGAGGCATAATCTGCATGTTTGATAGACAGTTACTGAACCAGTAGATGTGACTGGACCAGTAGTATCCTTGTAGTATCCCTGTATGACTGGAGTTGTTGTATAAGACTCGGTTGTCCTACGGAACTATCTTTCTTTCTTTGGCCAGATGTGACCTTGTGTGTGGTCCTTAGAGTGTAAATGTAGGTGGTTCTCTTGTATTGGTCTCTTGAGTAGATAGAGACGGACTTTGACCAGACTGAGGAGTGAGTATTTTGGGTGTGAGTTGACCATAAGACTAGGGTGAGTGTCAGACTGTGAGTGAATTTGTGATTAGTATTACTTAAGGACGAATCGATGTAATTGATAATACCGTGATCGGGGGTATTGTAACTGTATAAGACTTAGAGAGAAGTGTCAGAATTTACTAGTGTGTTGCGAAAGAAGGATTAGTTGGGTACATTTGAACAGTGAAAATGTGCCAGGATAGTTGTAATCGGATAACAAATTTAGAAACCCTGAGTTTAGAATATATTTGTTATTAGTGGATTTTATAACTGTCAGTGATCAGAGTAGATATGACTGCGATGGATTGACGGATTTGATTAGGGTCTTGCTCCTAAATACCCGAAATGAAGGTATGATTTGGGATGATGTATTACGCCTGGCCAACGGAAATACATCATGGTAAATCATATAGTAGTTTCAGGACTCGGAGTAGATGTAGTGATTGATAGTCTGTTTTGAATTTTGGAGGATTTTGACCGAAAGTTGACCTTGCTGACTTGGTACTGACAGAGGTAATGTACCTAGACTTTTTGTAAGTTATTGGTTAGATAGGTTGAATTGTGGATTCTGATGGAATCATAACCGAGTGGTGACCTTTATGATGTAACTTTAGCGATGTCGGGTGCATGAATTAAAGTTACTTGAGGGAAAAGACCAGTAGACAATTACTCCCGGTATAGGATGAAGGTTATTCTATACTCGGGATTCATGATTTAGTCATTAGATTTGACTTGCAACTGTGTTAGTAAGCGGTTTTACGATGAATAAGTGGACCATGAATGCCATTTAGTCAATGAATTAGTGAGTGAACATCGGCATGATTGAGCGAATCTCGACGAAATTCTTAAATATCAGGTTTGAAACGGGTATTAAATTACGGAATTTGGGTAACTTAGTGTAATCCGGGATGACTTAGCGATACCGTGGTGATGAAAGTTGCTAAGTTTGTGTGTTCTAAGGTAAATGATAGCCATTAATCAGTGTTTTAGATTGAGTTAATTTGGGAAATTCGATGAACGGTGACACGGGGATAACCCCAAATCATGAGTGATAGATATAATGTAGTGGGTCATTAGTGGTGACTCGAGAGGTTAGTGTGTAGAACTTAGACTTGAGGTAGAAGTGCGATCCGGGGTTGTACTCGTGCGCGGGTAGCCCGTCGGTGATCGGCTTGTGTCCAAAGCGGACAATATCAAACTACGGGCTGATGGTGATGTTACTTATGGTATCATAAGTAACATCACCATCAGCCCGTAGTATGATATTGTCCGCTTTGGACACAAGCCGATCACCGACGGGCGACCCGCGCACGAGTACAACCCCGGATCGCACTTCTACCTCACGGATTTGCTTCTCGGGTAAACACCCTCAAAACGCGTCATCACAGAGTGCGCAACACAACTGGTATGATACTGTCCGCTCTGGGCCACAGGCCGATCACCGACAGGCCAACTTGCCCCGGATCGCACTTACCCGCACGGCTTTAAACGCGTCTTACCAGAAGAGGTATCCACACCCTTATAAGGAGTGCTTTGTTTTCCTCTCCCACCGATGTGGGACGAGTCTGTTACAACTCTCCCCCCCTTCGGGACACTGCGTCCCCGCAGTGCAAATCGATGCGGGCCCCAGCTCTGATACCATAAGTAACATCACCATCAGCCCGTAGTATGATATTGTCCGCTTTGGGCACAAGCCGATCACCGACGGGACACATTCCCCGGATCGCACCTACCCGTACGGGTTTAAACGCGTCATACCAGAAGAGGTATCCACACCCTTATAAGGAGTGCTTTGTTTTCCTCTCCCACCGATGTGGGACGAGTCTGTTACAGAACGTCACCACTGCAACTCGACTCCACCGGCTACAACTTTCACTGCAAACCACCACCATCAACCACCTTTACAACCCCATAACCTATAATCAACTTATTTTTCTGTTTGAACCTACTGCTATCCCTTGAACCTACGAATTGGTTTTCGTTTTTGCAGCTGTAAACAAAACCTCGAAATCACCATCTTAAACAACGTAAACTACCATGAACACCCCAACGAATCAACCACCTGTGATATTATTATTATTATTTTTTTTCTTTTCGAAAGTACAAACACCGAATATCACTGTTATTGTTCCGAAACACTTTATAACCATCGACACCTGCTGCAATTAGAATTGCTATTGTCGTAACCTTTTATTTATTTATTTATTTATTTATTTATTTTATTTATTATTATTTTTTTTTCGGTCAGACTTCCTAAAAGATGGGGAGATGAGAAACTAGAAACATTGGGAAATTATTTTTCTGGTTTATGGTATGATCTGACGAAAGTGGAGAGGGTCACGATTGGGGACCCGGTTAATAACGTGTTTTTTTTTTGGAATCCTAAGTTCCATGTACAGAAACATATTGTGTTAAATTAATATGGATGTTGAATTGGGCCTTGAACTTGATTTAATTAATTGGGCTACGGATATGTTGTTGGGCCGTGAGTGGATAGTAGGCCATATGATAATTACCTGTTGGGCCGAGACTAATTAACTGTTGGGCCAGAAACTTGATTGGAAAAGGTGAGACGGGTTATAATAAATTAAGGGAGGTTATGGAACAGATAAATGGGCGACAGCCCAATGAATAAGAGTGTTGTCGGGTGTTCGTGAGGTTATGGGTTCGAATCTCCAATGGGAAAATTTATTTTTAGAAAACTCTCCAAGGGTATACACTCTTATATTTTTATTTATTTATTATCATCATCATTATTATTATTATTATTATTATTATTATTATTATTATTATTATTATTATTATTATTATTATTATTTTCATTATTATTATTATTATTAAAAGTAGCACTTTTATTAAAAATTATTATTTTTAGTACTATTAGGATTACTATTATTATTATTATTATTATTATTATTATTATTAACAATTGTATTATTTTTAGAGACATTATTATTATTTTTTTTATCACTATTATTATTATTATAAAAATTATTATTATCAATATCAATAATAGTATTATTATCACTATTTTAGTACTATCCTAATTATTAATTTAACAAATAAAAGATATTTATATAAGAAAATATAGTTATTACATATATCATAACTATATATAATTTACTATTTCAATACAAAAACAACATATATATATAATTATATGTAGCATTTGAAATAATAAATACATGACTATTTTAAATAAGTAATATATTATATGATTAATAAATATAAACCGAGTTGAATACCATTATATGTTCATTATACGTGTTAATATATATATATACTTGATATAGGTTCGTAAATCCAAGGTCAACCCTACACTTGTTAAATGACGTCATATGTATTTTTACTACAAAATACAGTATGGTGAGTTTCATTTGCTCACTTTTTAATTGCTTTTGCAATATATATTTTTTGGGCTGAGAATACATGCGCTGCTTTTATAAATGTTTACGAAATAGACACAAGTACTTAAAAATATATTCTACGTTGAGTTGTACCACTGGCATACTTCCCTGTAGCTTGGTAACTACTATTTACATGTGGTATTGTAAACGCGAATCCTGTTGATAGATCTATCAGGCCTGACAACCCCAACCGGACTGGACGACCAGTATTCAACGGTTGCACAGTACTTCGTTTCGGTGACTACACTTGGTACGGTGTAGTGAGATTTCATAATAAAGGGAATATGCGACGTTGATTAAATGTTAAGTATGGTTACCAAGTGCTCAACCATTTAGAATGCTTTACATACACTTGCGGGTGTATTATGTTTATGATTATGAAATCTTGTGGTCTATTAATATATTGAAATGATTGTTATGATAAACCTATGAACTCACCAACCTTTTGGTTGACACTTTTAAGCATGTTTATTCTCAGGTACGAATTAAGTCTTCCGCTGTGCATTTGCTCATTTTAAGGACATCACTTGGAGTCGATCATCGCAATGGGACCAAATGTTGATGACTTCGTCCAGGTGGATAAGGACGGGTTATGACAGCTAAAAGAACATCTTTTACTGCCAACCTTTAAAGTTCACATCGATGAACTTTTCGAATTTCTCAACATTAGTAAGCACCGCCTAAGAGTGCAACTGTCCCTCCAAAACAACAGCAGAGGTCATGAATAATTACAGGAGTGAGATTCCATACGTTTAAACAGTGAAGCAGCCAAACTCTGTTTACAATGGCATATTTCAAATATAGAATTTTGTTATCTACAATCATAACAGCCATATCATAATCACAAATATGTTAATTCATTGAATCCCGTCCCGTGATGATTATATTATCACAATGAAGTATTTATAGAGTACATAATCCCTAAACTTATATTGACCCTAAGCCCACATACGGACTCGGGCCTTATTATTGTCTAACACTCCCCCGCAGTCCGAACGGCGAAATCGCGAAAGTTCGGACTTGAAGAAAAAACTAAATAAATAAAAAATAACTTTTTTTCTCGTATTTGTTGCATCGAATTGACCGATAATTGTTGATTAGTTTCATTGCTTGACTGCATTTCCTTTTCCGTAATGTCCTTTTTTACGTCGTGGCTTGCTTTGTTTAGCCTAAGGATTGAGCAGAACTTGGGCTTAGAACTTTATCGCCGATATGGTCTTCTTCAACGCTGCAAAACAAGAGTTTTATTTTGTTTGTATTTTTTTTTTTTCGGGGTTTGGAACCTAGTCAAGCTAGGCGGCTCATCCCCATGCCGATTATTAGTATTCTACTTTGATATTTTGCGAACGATATTTTGTTTAAGAGATGTTTGTGGTTGGCTGTTACGCATGAGGAAAGAAAGAAAAAAAACAGACGAAAGTTTAATTATAATAGAAGTTCTTTTTCATCGGAGGGTGTGAGGATGACTTTAGGTAGACTAAAGAAAGCATAGGTGGCATTTAAAGAGGATAATACACATGCACTGCACAGAAATTGGTAGGTGGCTGCTGCAATTCGAAGGTTTGGTTAAAGATTGCCAAAAGAAATAACAATTTTAAGACATCTGCATATTATTTCATTTATCGACTGCAGCTTTCGGTAGGTTTTTTTTTAGGGTTTGTGAACTGATACAATGAATAACGAGAGAAAAGATGATAGAGAGGAAGATTTGACGGGTGGTCTACAGAGAGTTTCAGGATCAAATCCAATCTGATACCATGTTAATTCATTGAATCCCGTCCCGTGATGATTATATTATCATAATGAAGTATTTATAGAGTACATAATCCCTAAACTTATATTAACCCTAATGGACCCTAAGCCCACATACGGACTCGGGCCTTATTATTGTCTAAGTACTGTTTTTAATCATTGCATTTATCCTTCCGTTGCTGTTGGTGACGGGAACCACATCCCCGTTGTCAACACTGGTCATAGCGTTTTGCCTAATGTTAACCGACCCCTACACCTGTCTAATGTTCTCGTTACACCTAACATAGTTAAAAATCTTATTTCCGTTCGTCGTTTTGCTCGTGATAATAAAGTTTCTGTTACATTTGATGAGTTTGGTTTCTCTGTCAAAGACTACTTGACTCACCGCCTGCTCCTACGATGTGATAGCACTGGAGATCTCTACCCATTCACGAATCCGACAGCATCCCCAACTCATCATGCTCTCATCACCACACCCAGCATTTGGCATCAGCGCCTTGGACATCCAAGCACTGATGTTTTTCGTCGTCTTATTTCAAATAATTCTATTAAATGTAATAATACGAAGTCTCCCGCTCTCTGTCATGCATGTCAACTTGGCAAGCATGTGAGACTTCCGTTTAGTAGTTCCGTTTATCATGTTAATTCGTTATTTGATATTGTTCACTCGGATTTATGGACTTCACCGATTCCGAGTCTTAGTGGTTACAAATATTATGTCATTTTCCTAGATCATTACTCGCATTACTTATGGGTTTTTCCATTACGCAATAAATCTGAAGCCTTTAATAAATTTACTCAATTCCGTGCATACATTAAAACTCAATTCAATTTTGAAATCAAAGCCTTCCAATGTGACCTTGGCGGTGAATTCGATAACAATCAACTTAAATAATTATTCCAAAACAATCCACAAACCTCCCAACAAAACGGAAAATCTGAAAGGATGATTCGTACTATCAATAACTTTATACGCACCCTTCTCTTTCAAGCAAACCTACCCCCTACTTTCTGGGTCGAGGCCCTTCACATGGCCACCTATCTTCTCAATCTCCTACCCTCGTCCGCTATAAACCACGATATCCCCCACACACGCCTCTACAAATATCCACCCAACTACTTCACTCTCCGTGTTTTCGGTTGTCTTTCCTACCTTCACCTCAACAACACTCATGTGACAACCCGGAAATTTTTGACCAAATTTAAACTTTATCTTTAAATGATTTAACATTTCCGACACGATAAGCAAAGTCTATGAAGTTGAATCTCAAAATTTTAGAACTGTTTCATTACATTTGACTGCTCTCGACGATTCATGAACAATTATATGTATGTATATATATATATATATATATATATATATATATATATATATATATATATATATATATATATATATATATATATATATATATATATATATATATATGTACAAGTAAAAACGACTTTCCTACAGTAAAATACTATTTGCTACAGTAAAATGACTTTGCTACAGTAAAACACTATTTGCTACAGTAAACACTATTTGCTACAGTGAAACCGTATTTTGCTACAGTGCTACAGTGAAAACAACTGCTACCGTGATTTGCTACAGTAAACACTATTTGCTGCAGTAAACACTATTTGCTATAGTAAACACTATATGATGTCGACGAGCTAGCAAACAAAAACGGATAAGGCGGCCATGCAATCGCATGGCAAAAATACTGAAAACTCATGCGATCGCATGAGGTACTGTAGCAGGCCACATACTATAAAAGCTCGATTCATTCCTCCGTATTATTATTTTTTATATTATTATTATTATTATATTTATTCATATTATTATTATTATTATTATTATTATTAAGATTAATATTATTATTATTAATCTTATTATAATATTATTATTAGTAGTATATATACCTAAAATAATACGACGAGGTTATGAGCGTGTCACCTTCAAAATGGGTTTTTGAGCGGGATAGAGCTAAGGAAATTATGGGTTATTGCCAAGGAGGTTATGGGTAATGTTCGAGGGTATATTTGTGAATCAAATTTAGTGTTTATAATCTCTGTTGCGTCTACGTACTTTCCTACAATATTGAATCTCAATATTGATACGTAAGCATTCATATTTTAGCTTTTATATATTAAATGTGTATCCATATCTAGTGCTCGAGTATATATATTTATATATGCTTGTATGCTAAATTTCGTCGTTAAACAGTTTATAATGAATCACGAATTAAATACATATATTACTGGTAAAAGGTATATGATATACATGTTTTTAGAAAGCTGGCGAAAAATCAATAACTTTTCATTTAGATATCGAATAATTTCGATGAACGGATTAAAAGATATGATCAACTGAATTATGATTGACGTTAATTGAAATTGCTTTTGAATCTGCAATTAAGATTTAAACAACTCGTTTGTAATATTGATAAATTGGATTTTTGAATATTACCAACCGAGTAAATGAATCCTTATATAAGGTACGTCTCGTTTTGTTAAACTATTGTCAAAATTGACTTTTTGAAACGACTTTGGATAACTTTTGTATGTCGATCTCGAGCATTAGGATTGTGATACACTATGACCTGACCTAGCTTGATAGACAATTATTGACCAACATATGTTCTCTAGGTTGAGATCTATGGTTATTTGGTATTCCAAGTTTCGGTCACATTTTGGTGAACGACTTTATGTACTGCTAAGGTGAGTTTCATTGCTCCCTTTTTAATTGCTTTTGCAATCTATATTTTTGGGCTGAGAATACATGCAATTTATTTTAAGCGCAATGGATACAAGTACATACTAAATTCTACACTGAGTTTGAACCGAAAATCCCTTAGCTTTGGTAACTAGTAGCTGCCAGTACATAGGATATGGACTGGTGGGCGCGAATAACAGTATATGGATCCATAGGGCTTGATATCCCCGTCCGAGCTAGAGCGCTAGCCTTTTAACGGACGTATGCTATTTGAAAAGCGTACACGTTGGTTTGCGTGTATTATTAAGATGATTATACAAAGGGTATAAAATATATATACGTTAAGTTTAGTTACCAGGGTGCTCAATTTCGTAGAATATTTTGATAAACGTTTCTGGATGAAACAACTAAAATCTTGTGATCCACCTTTATATACAGATTATGCGAAACACTAAAACTATGAACTCACCAACCTTTGTGTTGACACTTGTTAGCATGTTTATTCTCAGGTTCCCTAGAAGTCTTCCGCTGTTTGCTTATATGTTAGACAAGCTATGTGCATGGAGTCTTACATGCCATATTTATCAAGGAAACGTTGCATTCACCAAATCATCACCATGTATCTTATTTTGACTGCATTGTCAATGGAAGTACTATTGTAAACTATTATTTACGGTGATTGTCTATATGTAGAAATCATCAGATGTCGAAAACCTTTGATTTAAATATTCATTTATGGTGTGCCTTTTCAAAAGAATGCAATGTTTACAAAACGTATCATATAGAGGTCAAATACCTCGCAATGAAATCAATGAATGACGTATTGTCCATATGGATTTGGAGCGATCGTCACAACTCACAAACTCGCTCCACGCTCCACCCCGTGTATCTTCCTCGGTTATCCATCGAATCACCGCGGATACCGATGTCTCGAACTCACCACTCACAAAATCATTCTCTCTCTTCATGTCACCTTCGATGAAACTTCCTTTCCATATATCTCCACTACTACCTCCTCATCCCCAACATATGAGTTTCTTGACCCTCCTCCAAATATATTCTCTCGCACTTTCTCAGACATATCCTCACCTCATGTCACTACTCCACCCTCACCCGACATTCCTACTCCTCCTACTCCTCCTCATCCCGCTCCCTCACCCTCACCACCCCCACCACCGCCACCACCTCAAAACACAACCTCCACTCACCCTATGGTTACTCGATACCGCCTTCGCACCACCAAACTTGTTCAACGTCTTAATCTCCATGTTGCTACACCTTCTCCTACACCAAAATCATATTCCAACGCCTTTAACGACCCTAACTGGCATAACGCTATGAATGAAGAATATAATGCTTTAATTAAAAATGGTACTTGGACTCTTGTGCCTCGCCCCACGAACACGAACATAGTTCGTTCCATGTGGTTGTTTAAGCAAAAGTTTAATGCAGACGGTACACTGAGCAGGTATAAGGCTAGACTTGTCGCTAACGGTCGAAGCCAGCAGATTGCTTATTCTGATGCTGATTGGGCTGGTTGTCCCTCTACTTGCCGCTCTACATCTGGATACTGTGTATTTTTGGGTAATAATCTACTATCTTGGTCCTCTAAACGGCAACAGACTCCATCACGCTCCAGTGCCGAAGCTGAATACCGCGGCGTCGCAAACGCCGTTGCAGAGACATGCTGGATTCGTAATCTTCTACGTGAGCTCCATTGCCCGCTTTCATCTGCTACTCTTGTCTACTGTGACAACATTAGTGCTGTTTACATGTCTGGCAACCCGGTGCAACATCAGCGCACCAAACACATTGAGATTGACATCCATTTTGTTCGTGATCTTGTTCTTAAGGGTCATGTTCGGGTCCTTCATGTTCCTTCTCGGTATCAGTTTGCAGACATCTTCACCAAAGGCTTACCTACTGCACTTTTTGATGAGTTTAGATGCAGTTTAAGCGTTCGCTCAGCTCCCGCTACAACTGCGGGGGGATGTTAGATGGATATTGTTTATGCATTATATATTGGATTATTTAGCCTGTGTTCTATAAGGGCCCGTTAGCATATCTAGTCCACTAGGGTTTAGTACTTGCTCAATCCTATTTATATGTATGTAACCCACATCTATATTCATTCAGAATAATATTGCACACTTTCCTCCACTCTAACATGGTATCAGAGCAGTATGATCCTGGGTAAATCCTCTATAGCGATCATCACCTCCCACCCGTTTAACCTCACTTTTATCCTATCCAAAAACCCTATTTTTCTTTTCTATTTTCTTTGTGCATAGCGTCCCTACCTCTATTGTCAGATCCAATATATAATGTATAAACAATATCCATCTAACAAAATAAACATAGATTAAAAAATTCAAAAGTCCACTACTTATTTATAAAATTAATATCATCATATTTCGTAATGGCTACAAAATAATCACACATGATATATTAATTTAAATATCCCACCATTTTGATCATAATTGACATATATTATCATATTATGTTATTATAATACAATAATACTTTTTAACATTTAGATCCAAGTTGGTGTTGGACCGATGATGTCACTTTACTACTTTTACACTAAATAGGCTAAAGGGTTTGAACTTCTAGAATATCCCACCTCCATAGTAATAAGTTGAACCCCTGGTGGTTTATACACCTACTTTATATAACCTTACTAGTTTTATGAGCCCGTGCGTTGCACGAAAATTGTATAAATTAATATTCGATAACATTAGTATTGATATACTTATCAAATGTCTAATACAGTTACAATGAAAAAACCTTTCATTAATGATAACATTTGTATCGAAAACATTAGTATTGAATACTAACACATAGATTATGAGCCCGTTTTTTGGATCCATTTTAACTTCAGTTGACAAATAATAGATAAAACACATGAGCCCCTAAAAAGTTTTTTTTAATAGATTGTTAATAATATTTAATATAACCACTCAGGCTTGCCTGAGTGGCCACCGAGTTGCCCAATGAAGCACACCATCCGGGTTCAATCCTTGGCTATGCCAAATTGTTCAAAAGGGAGTGTGACAAGAGGGTGCGCATAATGCGCAATTCACCCGGTACCAGGTCTCGCGCTCGAGGGACTTGATTACCCGAAGTTTTACCTTCTATGGGGGAGACGTTCATAGGAGGGTTTCCTTGCTTACCCAAAAAATTAATAATATTTTATATACATCTCTAACTATATATGCTTTTAGTACAAACTAATTTTATTATATCAAAATTTCAAACGAAAATGAACAAATATAGATCCAAATATATATAATGATTACCAAATAATAATTTTAACTTCAATTGATAAATATGAGCACGTCCGTTAATATTATATTAATGTAAGTTTTTAAATTTAAGTGCAAACACTAAATTATTATATTATATAAAATATCATTCATAAATAATAATCTCCCTGATTGGTTAATTTATCCAAGTCAACGATTTGTTAATAGGTGCATTTTGATTCTTCTTTATTATCTAATTAATTTATTATTTAAAAATTAACTTGATTGTTCTATAATTTCAAAGTCGGCGATTTGTTTCCAAGATGTCGGGTATCCAGTATTTGTTCTATGATTTGTTTTCAAAGTCGGGTATCCAGTATTTTATCTTGTGAGAATGTTACGCACGGGCATATCTTAATTCTATATTTGTCGAATATCTTAATTTATTTTAATACTTTTAGTTTTATCTTAATAAAAATAATGATTATTTAATATTTAATTCGATTTAATAATAAATAGTTTAATTGAGAAATTGACACGTAAGATTATTTAATTCAGTTTAATTGAGAAAATGACACGTAGAATTTATATCACGCGCTTTATAATAATGTATAGATAGATATGTAGTAGTAGATTAAATCATAACAAAAGCCCATAACCATAGCATATTTAATCACGATATATAAAGTATATATGCAGCCACGTTTATAAAAGGATTTATAGAACACATCAATTATCATTAGCTATACGAAGGCAACCATATTATACACTCAATAATCAGTTTATATATATGTTATTTATAATGAATAAATTACATAACTATGAGAATCATCGATTTAATAGGCAAAAGATAGACAAGCTTATAGGTTATAATCGTAAGAATATCAAACAAATTATAACATGCAAAATCATATATTAAATAAATATTCTCTTATAATAAAAACAACATCTAATTCAATTATGTTCTCCCAAATTACTCAATTAGCAAAAGATAATATCGAACATGACTTATATGTTCACTTTGTAACAACAATAGAATCTGAGCATGAGTAATAGATATTTTTTAAGTTCAGAATATAAATAGATATAAAGGAATGTGATTCAACGCATCAATTGATATCAACAATATTAGGTCTAACAATTATATAATCAAAATGCACATTATCTTTAATCATTCTGCAAGCCACGAGCATACTCAACAAAATTGAGTGACCCCACCACATAGAAAATAAAGATTCATTTGGCTACTTTTTCATTCTCTTTTGTTAAATACGGAGTGTAATAATAACTGTGAACCATTTCATTCAGAATATAGCAGCCAAAACCACCCGCATATTGGAAACAAACAATAGCAATTCAAAATTAAAATCAGAGTAGCCTAAATTTCCAATACATAGGGGTCTTGGTCAGAATTTCAAGGCGAACATAACAGCAGAAACCGGCAGCTAACGGTGGCGGCCGGTGGTTATTGACAGAAGCAGACAATTGTGAACGGCGATCGGCGATGGTGAGATTATAAGCATATTAGTAAAGGTTCTACTATTGAAGTTTCAAAAAAAAAATGTATACACATATTCAACTCTATTTACCAGGTCAGTTTCGCAGAGAATCTGTTTAAATTTGTAGGAATATAGTACACGAAACTGAAACAATTATATATATTATCATAAACATATAGAAAATATGTATAATAAGTAATCATAATAACAACTAATAGATAGAACGATCTAACCGAATTGAAGATTGAACCGGGCTTGTGTTTGACACAATTCCCTTAAACAGATTCGATGTCTGTTCCCAGGGTACACCGGTTCGAAGCAGCGTACTGCCGGACGAGAGCACTTTCCTGAAAAAGAGACCGGAAACGGGGTGACCGAAGTAGTAGAATAAGAAGCTGGAAAACAAATGTAAGAGGGTTATAATTTTTGTTTATGTGTTGGTTAATTTTTATTCTAAATACCAAAGTATATGGTATTTATAGTGCAAACACAATCTAAATTGATAAGAAAAGATTTACAAAATCACAAGTCAAATCTTTTAGGATCTTAATAAGAAAAGAAAAGATTGACAAAATCTAAGAGAAGATTTACAAAAATCCTTGATTGATAAATCAAACTTTTTCTTACTTTGCACTTAAATTAACAACTTTGAGACGCGATATTTCATTCACCATTAACCCGTTTTGGACACGCTTTAGTTCGTTTTTAAAGCTCTCATTAGTGGCTACAAAACCCACTACATAGTCGTTAATATATATCACTTTATTATATATTAATTTGTGTCCAAAAAATTGGTGGAACATATTTCCAACCAAATTTTCCAACAATTTTTTTTTTTGTTTATAATGAAAGGAAGTCGGTCAACGTGTTAATGGTCTTAACATGTTTTTTTCTCATTATAACCATATCATATTTATTTATTCATGAAAAATGACACTGGTGGTCATGTGTATTTACTTATGTTGTACGGTTATCTTGTGATGATTTGCATCGTATACTGACTTCAGTTTATGCGTATTTACTTATGCCAAAGTCTATATAACTTTTTGGTTCTTGGCATTTTATGTTGCTAGTATTATGTTTTGGTTTGGTATAATTGGTGTCACATGTTGTCATCCAGTTTACATTTTGTAGCATGAGTTAGTTTTTGTTATTTCGGTTTGTTTGTTTTAGTGCAAAAGAGCTTTAACAAATATAAACCTAGTCTCAAATAAATGTGTAAATGAAACGAGCCAAGTCCAAACTCAACTAGACTTGAACTCGACCCTTTGAAATAACTCATCAAGGCTCACTGGTTTATTTGAGCTCGAATATTATATGATGTTCAAAATAGCTTTTCGAAAAAGAAAAAAAAAACAAATAATCCTCAAAATAAGTTGAGCTCGGATTTAAACTCGTGTAAATACTATTCAAAATAAACTATTATTTAGTCGAGTATGAGTAATTCGTAAATAACTCTATATGATTTAGGGTGTGTTTGATTACTTTTTAATTGAATGGTTCAACGTTGATGTTGAACCATTTAACATAGCATTTGTTTCTGACATTTGAACTTTCTGACATTTGAACGATATATGATTTTGAATAGTTTAATATTCAATGTTGAACTATATAGAGTTAAAATACCTTTTTAACCAATAAACACTTAAATTTTATGTTACATTTTCTTTAGATTATGTCAAAAACATTTATTAGATCGATATATTGTTTTTTATTTATACAACAAATTAATATGATACGTTTACATCCAGGGGCGAATTTTGGGGGGGGGGGGGGCGCGCGCCCCCAGTCGATTTCGAAATTTTAGTGTAAAAAATTGGATTTTTTTTATTTTGCCCTCAACTCAAAAGCCATTTGCCCCAAACCCAAAAGTCATTTGCCCCAAAACCTACATATTTTGCCTCGAAACCTTCAAATTTTGTCCACAATTCTCTAAATTTTGTCCCAAAATCTTCAAATTTTGAATACAAACCTTCAAATTTTATCCAAAAACCTCAATATTTTGCCTAAAAACCTCCAATTTTTGTCCCAAAAACTCCGTATTTTGCCAAAAAAATTGCTACGGTTTTAAAGAAAAAATTCGCCCCCGGTGAAGAAAAATCCTGCTTCCGCCACTGTTTACATCATTCACATTATTTATTATAGGTGATCATTAAATATGTTATTTTTATTCGGAACTTTTGAATCATTCAAATTATAAATCATTCGATTCTTAAAAATTCAGTTTTATCAAACACACCTTATACTTTTGCATATCAAACACTCCTTTTATTTCTATTTTACTTTTAAGGCTATTTGTTATGTGGGTGAGCTTTTCCTGTTGAATCCCTTTGCGGCATTCAAAAATGCCACATCGTGTGTTACGAGATGCGAGTTTGGAGTGTGAGTTGAGACGTGGATGAGTTTTAATGAGAAAGTAAAGTAACTATGTGAAGGATTATAATTGGTTGATTTTTTTATAATTTTCAACATATTAATTATTGTTATCAATCTATCAAATAATAATATTTTTCACATCAACCTTGCACACAGTGTCACAAAACAACATTTTTACATTGTATTGTAGCTTATATGGTACTGACCTGTCTCTCTTAGCGAGATGTCAGGAGTTCGACTCTCGTGGGGTTCAACATTGTACACAAGGTTGGTCCTTTTCCCTTGAATTTCATACAAGGGTGTCTTTCGCACATCGCGTTATGGGGCAGTGTGGATGGGGGTTTTAACGCCCATGTCCTCGGATTGGGCTTAGTTTCCTCCTGATCAGCAGTTGAGAGCGGGTTATACAACTGTAAAAAGATAAACGCGTGGATTGTTAAGTTCCCTAGATAACCACGTAATACTCTTTAAAAAAAAAACAAAACAAAACAACGTTATTACATTACAGGGATAAAAATAATAAAACAAAAATTAACAAACCTACACAAAAAAACCCGCACCAAATTTCAACACACACCCTTTGCGTAAGGTCTGAATACACCTCGCTATTACGTACCAAATACTTTCCCCGTAAATTTGTCGAGGGTTCGTTCTTCAGTTATTTGTTTGCTCGATTCGAGTATGATATCGTTAGGGTTATCATCATCTTCATCATCGTTTTTTTCTAATAAACATTTCTTCAATTACAATACGAAAAACCCTAATTTCCGGCTCAGAGCTTCGTCTTCTGCTGATGTTCCGGACTATCTATCTGTCGATTGGTACTTCAATTCTCAATTTTTGGATTAAAAATTCATGTTCACAGTTATCGTTCTCAATTTTGTTGTTACAATTCATATTCTTCGTGTATACAGTCATAAATACTTGGTGATCAAGTGGGGATATAATTTTGGTGCCCTGTTTTAAAATGCTTCCTGTTTTTAATTTTTATTGAGTGTGTATGTATAAAGTACTAACTTTATAAAGATGTTTACTAATGGTGTTCAATTGTTTATTTATAAGTTAGTGAACTTTCAAATTGATCACTTGATTTCCTAATTTGTTATAATTCTTTACGTTTCTGCTAATTCTTTTGGTTTAATAATTGTAACCATTTTTTTATGCTAAGCCAAATAATGATGGTTTGTTGGCACCTGAAAACTAAGTACAGTGTTATTATCCAATTTCTTGCATTCTGGTGGTTACAACTTACAAGATTATGGTGCTAACTGCTGATGATTTAATCTTGCAGGCTTGAATCTCGCAGGAAGAGACCTTTTGGTCCAAGATTGAGTGTAATTTTGCTAATTAACATTGTAGTTCATAGTCTAATGCCTGTTACAGTGTTTTTATACACTTTATTTTCTGGATGCAGTTTAATGCAGAAGAGTGTGTGCAGTACCAACTTGATGCATTAATGTTCAACGACCAACCACGTCCAGATTACGGAGTCGAAGTCATGTACAGGGTAGTTCCAATTATCCAAATCTGATTGCGTTCTCTTTTTTTTTTTTATTGTAAAAAATTACTTTCTTTTATTTTGTGTGTAGCAAATTACTTTTTTTTGTTTGCGGCAATATGTTTCGTTAATGTACAGTAACGGGTTGTTATTTTGGACATAATCATGAAGTGCAGTTTGCTGGATTTGATCCCTTTGAAAGGTCTCTGTATTTTGGGCCTTCTTTTGACTTAGGACAGGTCAGTAATTAATTATAAAGGTGACAAAATGGGTGGTTCGAGTGGGTTGGGTATCAACTAACAAGTCAAGTTGCAATGGATGTGGTCTGCCTGGGTGGGCCTGAAGCATTTTATAGTTTTTTCCTAATCCTTAATACACGATTAGTGTGTCGATGATCACAATGATTGTTTTATTTCAATTATATATAGTTATTTATAAAATTGTTCAGAAGATCTTAGGCATTAAAAATAAAGTTTGGGCGACTTTCTACCCATTTGACATGTTTTGACTCTTTAGAGACATAACTCAGATTGACCCATTCATAAGTAAATAAGTTGTAATCTTCACCTGTAACTAATATGCAACTCATTATGATTGCTTTAAGTTGTAGTTTGAGCTAATCTGTCTCTATTTGAATCCTTTTATGCTTACGCAGTTTGAGCGTTTTAGACGACTTTTCCACCATTCTGCATACCGAGTTCTACTTAATCACAAGGAAAGACAAATCTTAAGCACTTTAAATGTTGAGGAGGTTAGTCTTTTTACTTCACGTAAAATGTATGTTTAAAGATAAGTTTTTGCTATGTTGTAAATGTGTTTTTGCTGAATGCAATTTTAGAATCGCTACAAACAAAGGGTTTGGATACGAGGAGCTCGACCTGAGGAAGAAGAAACATTTCAGTTTACCATGGTTCAGGTATGTCCTTTTTTTTTTTTTTTTTTTTTTTTTTTTTTTTTTTTTGCAGTGGGTACACATTGATATTGAATTTCTATAATAAGTAAGAATGATTCCATTGATGGTTTTGGCAGAGAGTTGGTGGGTTTTGGGACGGTTATTGGCTAACAGAATCTGTTCTTCATGATGGAGATAGCTTTTCGGGTGGGGTGGCTTATTGAAGAATCGACAATAAGAACGAGTGGTGGACCTCTGTGAATAACTCTTCCACCTTTCGCTACCTTTATATATAGTATATAGTGTTAGTATATAATTAGAGTAAATATATATTGTCATGTATGCCCAATGAGGCCAATGTTGATCCCTGTGTATTTAATAATGTAAGCGCTCGTCTTTACAAATATTGCCATTTACAACTATGGTGGATGGAATTCATTTGAGAAGCACCAAAAGGAATAATCCCAAGCATACGCTACTTTTGGTATTGATTTTGATGGAACCACCCGGGTCTTGAAAGTTCTTGTTTTCATTTTTTTGCCATATAAAAGGGACTAGTATCTACACATTTATATAATTTCCATATCTCAATCTGTTGTAAACTTGTGATAATTCAAATAACTAAATAGACATTTAAATTTGTAAAACAGAGCATTTAGCCGTATAAAAGAAAGACTCAAAAAATTGAAAACATGTTCAAGTTGGATGTTAGGAAAAATGGTTAATTTTCAGCAACTTAATGTACCACCTTAAAGTTTTAAATTCGAAACTTTAAACAATGTATCATTCTTACAGATGACAAATCGGTCTCAACAAAAAAAATCAAGAACACACACAGACCTCAAAAACATAAAAATTATGGACATCAGCAATCAACATCCATAAAATCTAATAACAATCTTCACTCCAGGTCTTGATCTTAGATGCGAAATCCAGTTATTTCTTGGATTGAGGCTGAGCAAGATATTTCGTGACGACGTAACAGTCTGGCGGAGTAATGTTTGTGTAATAGTTGTGAATCGTTTCGGTAATTTCAAACCCAAATTTCTTGTAAAAGCTTATAGCATCTTCATTGTTTGTCTGCACGTGGAGGTATATCTCACCGATGTTTTGCTTGCTGCTTAAATCAAGAACATGATTTAACAGCTTTGAACCTGTGACAATTTCAATAATTTTACCATCAGAGGCATAATAATAATACATATATATTGACGATGCAAAATTATAAAGTTTCTATAGGTTTAAGTGAAGACAACATTCATTATAATCAAACGAATAAGTGAATCCAAAATAGTGAGATAATCGAAGCAGAACCGGATTATCAAAAAACGCAAATCCAAATCTGCTTATTACGTGTAATACGAAAGTAGAGAAGACGAAAGATACTCACCAATACCTAGGCCACGATATGGTGCCAAAACACCTAATGTCATTATGTATACACGAACAGCCCCACCTTCTTTCTTCTCAAGCCGACAAGCAATCGAGCCAACACAAATGTCACTGTAATATGCTGAACAATAGATGCAAAACCAGAAACAACCCTTAAGAATATTTAAGCATTGCGAGCGGGGAAATTTCCCTGTAGTAATTATATTTAAAACTACGATCATGGACACGTGCATGTTTCAAAACATATGAATCATACACTCCAAAATTCTTAGAATCTTGATGATTTAACTATCCATTATTTTCAGACATGTGTAGTTTGTTCTTATATAAAGGCTTGTGAAGATCATAAGGATGAAACTTTAGATAAATCAACACCTTTTAAACATGGAACAACAGAAACATCTACATTTAAGCGGTGTTTGGGCTAGCTCTTTTTACAAACTCCTGGAAAGCATAGATCTTGAAGATTCGTTAAAGCTACTAACGAAGTTTAATAATCTTACAAGACTGTGAAGTGTTTGGATAGCAAAGGACCTTATTGTGTTAACATAATAAGCTCGTATAACTTCACAAAAGCTTAGCCAAACATCCCCTTAGGACAAATCGAACCAAAGTAGTTAAGCAACAGTTTATCCACGTCAAGAGAATAGTAAAAAGCTCATTGATGTACACAAAGAAGTAAGCTACTCCGAATATGTGTAAAGTTAGTAAATTTACAAAAGAAAGGCAACCCTACGAATCTATCTCGCATAGTAGTATATACACAAATTACACATATATTGCCTCTAACGAAGCTTGAACCCATAACCCCTTGGTTGATGTGTTCCTCACATAGCACTAGACTATATGTATATAATAACACTTATAACTTATTGAAACGAAAAGGGTATAAGCAAGCAACTCATCATGTTATCCCAACATTTAAGCACGTGAACAAAGTAATTCTATCAACATCAACCCAAAACCGGCAAAACGTAGACAAAATATATCACGAACGAATGTTACAAATATCCCATTAAGAAGCAATGTGAGGAACCATAAATGGATTGATGATATAAGTACATTCAGTTTTTCATCATGTATTTTTGCACGTATTGTACAAAAATAAAAACTAAATTTTTCATACAAAGTTATAAACTAATCAATTACTCTATTATGTGATTCTGCATTTTGATAACACACTAGGTTTTAAGGAACCACGAAATCAATTAATCAATAAAACTTATAGATACACAAAAAAGGAGATATAATTATTTACAAACATACAAAATAAATAAAAATAAAATAAAATTGAAAAAGTAGTGCATTAAAAATACCTAATTTGGTAAATTCGCCGGAAGCAAGAGCGTCGACGTAATACTTATCGTTGTATCGAACGGGAAATAAAACGGAATTGAGTTTTTTCAATTGCATTAGGTTTTTATCACGAACTCCATCTAATGATATTGTAACTGCACGACCAGCTCCCATTTTATATTAATTAAAATAAAATAATTAAATTTGAAAATTTTGTGGAAAAGAAAAAATTGACGATGAAGATGGTGGTGGTTCGATTGCGGTGGGGGAAAATAAAGGGTTTGTTGTCGAATGGTGAACGGAGGTTTGTTCTTCTGGAGTAAATTTGTGTGATGTAACTTTTTATGTCCTTTGAGTTATCATTTTGACATTATTAGTCCCTGTAATTAGTAACATTATAATTGAAAATGTTAAAATTAGAGCAAGAAAAATAAGGGAAATGAAGAAGAATTAACTTCAGATTTTGTAGTTGTAGAAAGTGAAAATTGATAGGAATGCCTTACAAGCATGCGGTGCATGCCATCAAGGATATGGCTGATAATAAATTAAATACAGGTTCAGAAGAATCTTGGGTTCATCCATGTTACTGGTTAGAGACATGGAAGGATGTTTATAGTCACAAAATATTACCAATAAATGGAAGGAAAAAGTGGCTAAAGTCTCAAGCTTCAATAACTATTAAAGCACCCAAACACCACAATCCAGTTGGAAGACCTAAAAAAAAGAAGCAGGGGAGAAGATGAGCAAGAAGAGATGGTTCAAGGTGGTAAGCTTTCAAGGAAATTTAAATCTGTATAATGTGGCACTTGTGATAATTTTGGTCATAACAGGAAGACTTGCAAAGGTTAAAGTGATGGTGGTAATGGTACTAGAGGTGGTGATGGTGGTGCTAGAGGTGGTGGTGGTGCTAGAGGTGGTTGTGGTGGTGCTAGAGGTGGTGCTAGAGGTGGTACTAGAGGTGGTAGTAGTGCAAGAAGTGGTAGTGTTAGCAGTGGTGGAGGTGGTGTTAACAGTGGTGGTGTTGTGTGTTAGTACGATTTTCCGTATAGCGACTGTAAGGTACTAGTACAGAAGATTAGCTGCTCAGCGTGTGGCGTATACTGTTGGTTGTTGTTTGCCCTCGAGAAATAATCTCTGCAGACCCGGAACACAGATGTAAGGTCTGTGGGGTGGCCTCAATCAATCTGTGGATCAATCTGTGGTGCTAAACGGCTAATGTTATTTTAGAGTGAAAAGAACTGTGTGAGAGAGAAAGTGTACTTCTCTCTGACTGAAGTTCAGATCAGAATGATGTGAAATGTGGTGACCCAGGGGGTCTATTTATAGGCGTAGAATGTCTGAAATTCAAGGGATACACGTGTCAATCACTGAATGGTTCTGTTACGTGAAGTATCCTGAATGTCGGTGGCGTGTGCTGACGTGGCTGCGTGCCGTTCACGCGCTGAGTTAAAGGGCTTATGCATAGAAGCTGCCCGTAGGGCTTACGCTTGACGCTGGGCGGCCTGCTGGACGCTGGCCAGCAAACTCTGAAAACTGCCAAATTTCATTATGTCTTGTGCTCTTTGATCGAGTTTTTTGTATGAAAATGACGTTTTTATGCGTGTATCTCCTAGGATACACCATTAAGTCCCCCCAGTTTAATGTCTTTATTTTTGTAAAAAATAAAGTCATTAAACTAAAAATAAAAGATGCCTTTTTCCTCGAAGACACAAAACTGCTGTAGCCGTCTGATTTTCCTGCTCTGGCGTCATTTTATCAATTATGAATTTGCCCCCAAAATCTTTTTGATTTATTTTTGAAATTTAAATTGTTTGCTCTACTGATCTGTCCCATACACGTGTCTCAATCTCGTTCCTTTATTATCTATTTGCTTGACTATAAATAGCCCGACCTTTTACCTTTTTCCTTTTTCAAAAACCGATTATTTGTTGTGAAGATATCTTGCAATTTATTCAATTTAGCAATTCGTGAAGTGCAAGGTCAGTGATTGTTCATCTTTTCTTCTGTTTCAATTTTTCATTTTTTCGTACTACCATGGCCGAATCCAGTAGCACGTCTTCTCAGAGAGACAATCGTGACGTCAGCACCATCCCTTCTAGTATCACTGAAGCCGATATAGAACAGTTATGTGAGAAGCACAGATATCTTAAGTTGTTGAATCCTATTGTGCCTTTGCCTAGCGATAGGGCCAATAAACCTCCAAAAAAGATGATTACCCTCTATAAATTGCAATTAACTGTAGGAAACCTCCGTACTCCTCTTTCTTCCTTTCTTCAACAAATTCTTGCCCACTATGGGATAGGTATTAGTCAAGTTCATCCATTAGGTTTACAGAAAATTATTCTTTTTGAAATGTACTGTAATTCTGTAGGAGAAGCTCCCAATGTGAATATTTTCCATGAATTATTTAGAACTAGATTAGTTAGCAAATGCTGGTATACATTTGATTGTAAGCCGAACAAGGCGTTTACTGGGGTGAAGGAAAGTTCGTTAAAGAACTGGAAAGATCCCTATTTCTTTGTTAATGAAAGGGTTGTTCATGATGCCTGGGCATGTGTTCGTGGTTGAAGAAAAACTACCATAGGAGTTAGCAAATCCACCACATTGTCTGAGGATGAAAGTTTTATTCTTGATACGTTGAAGACATTCAAATTTCCACAACGGTCATATGATGATTATGAAGCCATATTGGTTCTCTGTAAAATGAGTAACAACTGGCGTTCTGGATATACACCGGTGCTGTGCTGGGAAGGCCGTGGTAGGCACCTTTGTTGATATATTCTGTTATTTGTTATGCTATTTTGAGTTGTGTATGTTCTTATATGTGTTTCTGTTTGTTTGTATATTATCTGATTGCAGGAGAAGTAATGCAGGTTTACAGAACTTTCAAGAAGACCAATCTTGCCCAGGTAAACCATGGGTTGAGGTTTATCCTTTGATTGTGTCTGAACGGCCCAAAACCCCTGCTGAAATTGAGGCGGAGAAAGCCCAAGATGCTGCTTTTAAACAGCAATTGAAAAGCCCAGAGCGATCTGTTGAGGGCGGAGATGGTGGTACTGTTCAACCATCTCCTGATGTTGAAATTGTTGAAGTCACCCCTGAACCACCCAGCGCCAAGAAGGCTGGCAAAAGTTCAAAACGTGAGGGGAAACGTCCAATGGGTGAAGCTGTTGACAAACCAAAAAGGAGAAGTATGTATCTTAGCTGCATCTGTATAAGTGGATTAATAATTTTGCGTCGAAGCTCTATTGTATATTTATCTGCTTCTTTATTTTATAGGATTGGTTCCTCAAGATGATGTTGTTGATACTTCTACTTGAAAGGATTCTGAGAGCAATAAAACTGTTAATGTTGAAGATGACAGTGATGATGAGAATGAAGAAACTGATGATGTTGATTCTTTTGAGACCCCTCCATTCAGAACTCTACATACTCCTAAAGGGACTGATACGACCCAATCTTCTGCATCTACCCAACCACCATCTGTACCACTGGGCGGTTTGCAGGTTTTTCTTGACGATCCTGCTAACAAATCTGATAGTTTTGCTGAGTTTTTGAAGGTAATCCTTATAAGATTTATAATCTAAGAACACTATTTCACTAATAATTGTTTTCTTATCAGCATTACTGAATACATTGTAGGCAAGCACCATTACTGATTTGTCTTCCTCTCTGTCCACCATGATGCATAAACAAAGCTATCAATCCACTGCTGTAGCATTAGTACTTCTGAATCAACATGTGATTCATGGTCTTAAGATGCAAAAAGCTCAAGACACTATTGTTGCCAATGCTGTTCATAATGCCAACAAGGTAAAGGGGCTTGAAGTTGACATGAAAGATGCCAATTCAAAGTTGAAGACTGTAGAGGATGCTGTTAAGAAGAAGGAGGAGTTGTTGCAGGTGGTGGAAACAAAATGTGTGAAAGGACCCGTCCTAATCCACCTGGACGAAGTCATCAACATTTGGTCCCATTGCGATGATCGGCTCCAAGTAATGTCCTTATATTGAGCAAATGCACAGCGGAAGACTTAATTCGTACCTGAGAATAAACATGCTTTAAAGTGTCAACCAAAAGGTTGGTGAGTTCATAGGTTTATCATAACAATCATTTCAATATGTTAATAGACCACAAGATTTCATAATCATAAACATAATACACTCGCAAGTGTATGTAAAGCATTCTAAGTGGTTGAGCACTTGGTAACCATACTTAACATTTAATCAACGTCGCATATTCCCTTTATTATGAAATATCACTACACCGTACCTAGTGTAGTCACCAAAACGAAGTACTGTGCAACCGTTGAATACTGGTCGTCCAGTCCAGTTGGGGTTGTCAGGCCCGATAGATCTATCAACAGGATTCGCGTTTACAATGCCACATGTAAATAGTAGTTACCAAGCTACAGGGAAGTATGCCAGTGGTACAACTCAACGTAGAATATATTTTTAAGTACTTGTGTCTATTTCGTAAACATTTATAAAAGCAGCGCATGTATTCTCAGCCCAAAAATATATATTGCAAAAGCAATTAAAAAGGGAGCAAATGAAACTCACCTAATGTATTTTGTAGTAAAAATACATATGACCGTATTGAACAAATGTAGGGTTGGCCTCAGATTCACGAACCTATATCAAGTATATATATTAACATTTATACTTGTAATCGAACAACTAAATTTACATATAATTAGTGATATAATTATTGTTTTAGTAAGTTATATATATTTTATCAATAAGTAATTTAAATATTTCTATTTTGTGTACTTTAACTAAATAATTAGTATTTATTTAAAAATGTTAATATAGATTTGTTATATGTATTAACTTTAGTGTTATATAACTAAAAATCATTTGATAACATAATATAAATGATAATAAATAAAAAGTTATATTATTTTATAATAATATTATTAGTAAATATACTTAATAATGATAATAATAATAAGTATGCTAATTGTAGCGACCCGACCAAATCCTGTTTGACGGCGCCGACTACTTCGGTCCCGTTGCGTGGTCATAAGTCTTTATTATGACTTTTGACCAAAATATGTCGCATTTATTTTATAAGAAAAAGGATGTTTCAAGTTAACAAATGTAGTTCGAAAGACTAGTTACATTACAATGTTTAACGTACGAATGAAACCTATGCGACACAATTTAAAGTAGTCAAAAGACGCTCCATCTATGCATGTATACTCGACATCCAAGCAAGTATCAAAAAGAGTGCGGAAGCATGTATCAAGTAGCTTTCAAGGACCTGAGAAAACATATAGAAAACTGTCAACGAAAACGTTGGTGAAATCATAGGTGTTTTAGTAAACGTTGCATTTGAACCACAAGATTTAATATAATATGATTATCTAAATCATTTGCATTCCAAAGTTGTTATTTGTTTCGCGGGCACCCAATTATCAAACTTAACTGTTTTGCACCCTTCGCGTAGTGTTAGAACATACACTAGACCCGAAAATATATTTCATCCGCTAACGGTAGCGAACCGTCCGAATGAGGCTCGTCAAGCCCATGTGATCACATAATATAAGTTCACGTTTACACCCTGCAAGTGTAACTAATGATAATTGAATTGAGGCTTTTTGTTCAAACCCGTACGTGGAATGTTCGTTTTCGTACTTGTGTTCAAAGTGTAAAAGTATGATACGTATATGTTTCTCATCCCATAGTTTAAAGCATAAAAGTTGTTTGAAGGATGGGACTATGATCTCACCTTGAGTGCACGTATGAAAAGTACTTCACAAAGTAACGTGTGCGAAGGATAGTGCTAGTCTTGACCTTAACCAATAGGTCGTATCAATAACGGTAAACACGATAGGTCAAAGATGTTTAATTAGTCCTATGGCTCGTTACGACTCGATTATGTAGCATGTGAATCAAATTGTCAAGTTTCATGCAAGATACAAGTACAGAAACAATTCATACCGATTATTACATCAAAGCTTCCTAGTTCCATGGGTATCAAGTCAATTTCAAATTCCTTACCCAAAATGTTTAACGTACACCCCCGGTAATATGTGTCGGCACTTAATAGTTTCCCATTAGCCACTTCAATGGTATGAGTGGTATCTAGTGGAAGTGGTGGAGTGCTAAAAGAATGAGTCAAAGTCTTGGATACAAAACTCTTATCGGCACCCGAATCGAATAAACAAGTAACATAAGTGTTGTTGAGGAGAAACGTACCCGTGACTAATTCATTGTCATCTCGGGCTTCCTCGGTGTTGATGTTGAAAGCTCGGCCGCGTGTGTTGGGGTTGGCTTTCTTCTTCGGACAGGCATTTCTAAAATGACCCGTTTGGCCACATTCATAACAAGTACCCGATTTTGGTGCATTGGGCACCTTTTGAGCGACGGGGGCGGCACTTCTACAATCGTTGGCCATATGACCACCCCTTTGGCACCGGTGGCAAAATAGATTGCTACATTCACCATAGTGGTGTTTGTGGCATTTGTTGCAAAAGGGTTTATTTCCGCCATAACTTTTCTTGGCGTCGGAGGTGAAAGGCTTTTTGGTGAAGTTGTTGTTGTAGTTGTTGCTTGATTGAGGGGCTTCCCATTTTCTTTTGTTGTTACCCGACTTGTCCTCGGATTTAGGCGCCGGTACTACGATTTCGTCAACCGTTTCGATCAATTGGCGGGCCATGTTCAAAGCTTGTTGTAGGTTAGCGGGTTTGGATGACATCACCCCTTGTTTGATGCTCTTTGGAAGACTATACATATAAAGTTCGACCCTTTGAGATTCGGGGTTCACGAGGTTTGGGCACATCAAGGATAGTTCGGCGAATCGTTGATTATAGGCATTGAGATCATTTCCGACCGCCTCCAAGGTTCTTAGCTCTTGTTCGAGCTTTCGGGTTTCTTCGCGAGGGAAATATTCGATGACCATCTTTTCCCTTAAATCGGCCCAAGAGAGGGCGTGAGCTTCATCGGTACCCACCGATTGTACATAAGTATTCCACCATGTAAGAGCGACACCGGCGAAAGTGTGAGTGGAGTATTTGACCTTGTCTTGGTCCCGACAACCACTTATGCTAAAGACGGCTTCCGTTTGCTCAAACCATCGGGTGAGCACAACCGGTCCCCCGGTTCCATCAAAAGTGTGAGGTTTGCACCCCATGAAGGCTTTATAGGAGCATCCCTCGTTTGAGTTACCGGCTCCATTGTTGTTGTTGTTGTTGTTGTTGTTGTTTTGGTTGTTGTTATTATTATTGTTATTGTTGTTGGATGAGTGACCGGCCATGGCCGCATCTACGGCGGTGGCTATCATGCGTTGTAGAGCTTGTTCGGGTGTTTCACGGCGTGGTGCACGACGAGGAGGCATTGTTCCTTCAAAACAAAAGAATACCGTTGGTTAGTATTCTAAGTAATACTAACCGTGATATGGAATAAAGATAGAGAGAAAATTTTCCTTGACTCGCCTTAAATTCTTTATGTCATAATGTCGGAACGTTCATATGAGTCACCGTAATATAATCCCGGAAATTATATTACCCTGATTCATATGTGCATTCGACATTATTTCATATAGTCAAGGTGGCGTGTCAATCAAATTAAACAACGTGAGATTTAGATGAAATAAGAGTAGATATGAGTAGAAGCGTTCGAGTATAAATGCACAAATAGTCAAGTAATTCCTACTTCAAGTCTATATGCCGGTTGTAGTCTAGACTCACCAATGTACCGTATGACTCGGGGTTGACACCAATGAACTCTAAATCCCTACAACCAACGCTCTGATACCATCTGTAGCGACCCGACCAAATCCTGTTTGACGGCGCCGACTACTTCGGTCCCGTTGCGTGGTCATAAGTCTTTATTATGACTTTTGACCAAAATATGTCGCATTTATTTTATAAGAAAAAGGATGTTTCAAGTTAACAAATGTAGTTCGAAAGACTAGTTACATTACAATGTTTAACGTACGAATGAAACCTATGCAACACAATTTAAAGTAGTCAAAAGACGCTCCATCTATGCATGTATACTCGACATCCAAGCAAGTATCAAAAAGAGTGCGGAAGCATGTATCAAGTAGCTTTCAAGGACCTGAGAAAACATATAGAAAACTGTCAACGAAAACGTTGGTGAAATCATAGGTGTTTTAGTAAACGTTGCATTTGAACCACAAGATTTAATATAATATGATTATCTAAATCATTTGCATTCCAAAGTTGTTATTTGTTTCGCGGGCACCCAATTATCAAACTTAACTGTTTTGCACCCTTCGCGTAGTGTTAGAACATACACTAGACCCGAAAATATATTTCATCCGCTAACGGTAGCGAACCGTCCGAATGAGGCTCGTCAAGCCCATGTGATCACATAATATAAGTTCACGTTTACACCCTGCAAGTGTAACTAATGATAATTGAATTGAGGCTTTTTGTTCAAACCCGTACGTGGAATGTTCGTTTTCGTACTTGTGTTCAAAGTGTAAAAGTATGATACGTATATGTTTCTCATCCCATAGTTTAAAGCATAAAAGTTGTTTGAAGGATGGGACTATGATCTCACCTTGAGTGCACGTATGAAAAGTACTTCACAAAGTAACGTGTGCGAAGGATAGTGCTAGTCTTGACCTAAACCAATAGGTCGTATCAATAACGGTAAACACGATAGGTCAAAGATGTTTAATTAGTCATATGGCTCGTTACGACTCGATTATGTAGCATGTGAATCAAATTGTCAAGTTTCATGCAAAAAGTCAAACTTTGGTCGGTCAAAGTCAACGAAAGTCAACACGTTCGGGTCGGGTCCCGAACTATTTTTCTGAGGTTTTTATTCATATATAAGCATGTTAGAACAAGTCTCATGTGAATCGGAGGTCCATAGTGTGCCAAACATTTTTCGTATTTTGACCAAAGAGGTCAGAAACTGGACACGGCTTAGGCCGCGCCGCGGCCCCAAATTGTCACGCCGCGACAATACACGGGAACTGGTACCTGGTCAGTCTCAAATGTCCAAGTCTCAATTCCAAACACTTTCAAGCATAACTCGCAAACCGCTAATACTTAGAACTCGTATCTTATATCGTTAGAAAGGTAATTTGACAAAGAACACATCTAAATACATTTCACTAACCAAAAATGTTATTTGTAACAATCGGCTTTCCAAAGTAAATGATCAATTAATGCACACATTTAATACACAAATTTGATAAGTGCACATTTATGATTCGGGCATTTAATGCATACATATAACATGCCGTTTTGTAGGTAATCGAGCATACAATACAACTAACTACTTACTAACTACAATTCATGTCATTCAATGCATCAAATATTCATTTCAAGCTTATCAAACCCTAACCCGAATTCACCAAAATCACTAATCAAGTTTATGGAGTTTTCTCAAGCAACCTACACATCAATTTGAAGCTAGTGATACTAGGAACACATTTAATACATGCATTTATAACATTTAACAACATTCAAACAACCAAATCACCAAATCAAACACACCAAAGTTCATACTCAAGCTAGTTACTTCAAATAACGAAATCGAGCATATAAATCATATATTCATGTTAGACTTGAGCCATAGACACTAATTAACAACTTTATAAGTTCAAAAATATCAAGAACACAAAATCTAGTGATTTTAGAAAGTTACCCAAACTTGATGAAGTCGGTATGGAATCGAAGAGGAAGTTGCAAGGATTTCAAATATGTAATTTGTTTTGCAAGACACCCGCTAGCTTGGATTTAGATGATGATTCCTTGTTTGAGAAATTGAGAGAAAATATGGAAGTAGAAGAAGAAAAGGGAAAATGAAAAAGAAAAGATGGGGGTGGGGGTTGACTAGTCAAAGGCTAGTCACCTCTTTGGCATTTTGGCGAAACTAGTCCCTCAAGTTCGGTTGCGGGTGCGTGAATTACCTAGACGAGATATTTTTAAAACACGTATTAACGGGAGATGTTATAAACATATAACGGGATTTAAATAGTTAAACGGAAAAGTAAACGGAAAAAGGCGGGATGTTACATTACCTACTCCTTAAAAGAAATTTCGTCCCGAAATTTTAGTAGGCGTAGTAGTCGTTGTTTCTTCCTCGGAATCCTGCGTTTCCGGAATTGGGAATAAATGAGGGTATTTCTTTTGTATTTGATCTTGCCTTTCCTAAGTAAACTCGAGTCCTCTTTTGGCGTTCCAATGGACTTTAACAATCGGGATTCGGCTTTGTTTCAATGTCTTGACGGAGGTGTCCACAATTTCAACCGGTTCCTCCACAAAATGAAGCTTGTCATCAATAGTAAGTTCCTCGAGAGGGATGTTGATATCGGGTTCGGCAAGACACTTTTTCAAGTTAGATACATGGAAGGTATGATGAACAGAGTTCAATTGAGGCGGAAGATCTAAACGATAAGCAACGTTTCCAATACGCTCCAAGATTTCGAAAGGACCAATATACCGCGGATTTAGCTTCCCGCGTTTTCCAAAACGGATTACACCTTTCCAAGGTGCAACTTTTAACATTACTCGGTCACCGACTTGAAATTCGAGGTCGTTGCGTCTTTTGTCGGTGTAGCACTTTTGACGACTCCGGGCCGTCCGGAGCCTATCTCGGATTTGTACGATCTTCTCGGTGGTTTCGTGAATGAGTTCGGGTCCGGTGATTTGCACGTCGCCTACCTCGGCCCAACAAAGAGGTGAACGACATTTTCGGCCGTATAGCGCTTCAAAAGGTGCGGCTTTAATACTCGCGTGATAACTATTGGTGTAAGAGAACTCGGCGAGAGGTAAGTGCTTGTCCCAAGCTTTTCCAAAATCAACCACGCAAGCTCGTAACATGTCCTCCAAGGTTTGAATTGTACGTTCACTTTGTCCATTGATTTGAGGATGATATGCAGTGCTCATGTCTAAACGCGTTCCCAACGCTTCTTGCAAGGTACGCCAAAATCTAGAAACAAAACGGCCATCTTGGTCGGAGATAATCGATAAAGGTACACCGTGTCGGGCTACGATTTCTTTAATGTAAAGTTGCGCAAGTTTCTCCATTTTGTCGGTCTCCTTCATGGCAAGAAAGTGTGCGGATTTGGTGAGACGGTCAACAATAACCCAAATGGTATCATAACCGCCCGTCGTTTTTGGTAGTTTGGTGATAAAATCCATCGTTATCCTTTCCCACTTCCATTGCGGGATCTCGGGTTGTTGAAGTAGTCCGGACGGTCTTTGGTGTTCGGCTTTGACTTTGGAACATGTCAAACACTTGGAAACATAAGTAGCTACGTCCCTTTTGATGTTCGGCCACCAATATTGTTGTTTAAGGTCGTGGTACATCTTATTGGCACCGGGGTGGATCGAGTATCGTGACTTATGGGCTTCATCTAAAATGAGACTTCGTAGGTTCCCATAACTAGGCACCCAAATCCTTCCGGCGAAATATCGGAGTCCGGTTTCCTTAGTTTCGAATCGAGAGACGAGAATGTTCAAGAGCTCGTGTGAAACGTTTTCATCCTTGAGAGCCTCATCTTGGGCTACCCGAATTTGGCTATTAAGGTTGGTGTGGATGGTGATGTTTAAGGCTCGGACACGAAGAGGCACCGCTCTTTCTTTTCGACTTAAGGCATCGGCTACTACGTTTGCCTTCCCGGGATGGTAACGAAGTTCGCAATCGTAATCGTTTAAGGTTTCAATCCACCTTCGCTGTCTCATGTTTAGTTGCTTTTGATCGAAGATGTGTTGGAGACTTTTGTGATCGGTAAAGATAGTACTCTTGGTTCCATAAAGATAGTGTCTCCACATTTTAAGTGCAAAGACAACGGCTCCGAGTTCGAGATCATGTGTCGTGTAGTTTTGTTCATGAATTTTGAGTTGTCGAGAAGCATAAGAAATGACTTTCGTTCGTTGCATCAACACACACCCAAAACCATGTTTCGAGGCGTCGCAATACACAACAAAATCATCGTTGCCTTCGGGAAGTGACAAGATAGGAGCGGTGGTAAGCTTTGTCTTCAAGATTTGGAACGCGGATTCTTGCTCGGTCGCCCAAATGAATTTCTTTCCCTTGTGAGTTAATGCGGTTAGAGGACGTGCAACCAAAGAGAAGTTTTCGATGAATCTACGATAGTACCCGGCGAGACCCAAGAATTGACGAATGTGAGTCGGAGTAGTAGGAGTTTCCCATTTACTAATGGCTTCGATTTTTGATGGATCGACTTTAATACCTTGGTCACTTACAACATGACCAAGAAATTGAACTTCCTTCAACCAAAATTCACACTTGGAGAATTTGGCATAGAGTCTTTCTTGTCTTAAAAGTTCAAGCACAAGTCGGAGGTGTTCCTCGTGTTCTTCTTCGCTTTTTGAATAGACCAAAATATCATCGATGAACACGATAACAAATTTGTCAAGATACGGTTTGCACACGCGGTTCATAAGATCCATGAACACCGCCGGTGCGTTAGTGAGACCAAATGGCATTACAAGAAATTCATAACTACCATAACGAGTTCGGAAAGCGGTTTTGGAGACATCTTCCCCCTTAACCCTTAATTGATGATAACCCGAGCGGAGATCGATTTTTGAATATACGCAAGACCCTTGTAATTGGTCAAAGAGGTCATCGATGCGAGGAAGAGGATATCGGTTCTTAACCGTCAATTTGTTTAGTTCACGATAATCAATGCACATTCGTAGGGATCCGTCTTTCTTTTTAACAAACAAAATCGGAGCGCCCCAAGGTGAATGGCTAGGTTGGATAAAACCACGATCAAGTAGTTCTTGGATTTGACTTTGCAATTCTTGCATTTCGGATGGAGCGAGTCTATATGGTGCACGTGCTACGGGTGTGGCTCCCGGAATAAGATCGATTTGGAATTCAACCGGTCGATGGGGTGGAAGACCCGGCAATTCGTCGGGAAATACATCAAAAAAGTCACTAACAATAGGCACATCATCGATATGCTTCTCATCGGACTCGACTTTCTTAACGTGGGCAAGGATCGCAAAACAACCCTTACGGAGTAGTTTTCTAACTTTAAGGCACGAAACGAGGTTGAGTCTGGTGCAACTCTTATCGCCATAAACAATCAAAGGTTCACCATTCTCGATAGGAATTCGGATTGCGTTAAGATCACAAAGGATGTGAGATTTCGTTTTGACTAACCAATTCATACCGATTATTACATCAAAGCTTCCTAGTTCCATGGGTATCAAGTCAATTTCAAATTCCTTACCCAAAATGTTTAACGTACACCCCCGATAATATGTGTCGGCACTTAATAGTTTCCCGTTAGCCACTTCAATGGTATAAGTGGTATCTAGTGAAAGTGGTGGAGTGCTAAAAGAATGAGTCAAAGTCTTGGATACAAAACTCTTATCGGCACCCGAATCGAATAAACAAGTAACATAAGTGTTGTTGAGGAGAAACGTACCCGTGACTAATTCATTGTCATCTCGGGCTTCCTCAGTGTTGATGTTGAAAGCTCGGCCGCGTGTGTTGGGGTTGGCTTTCTTCTTCGGACAGGCATTTCTAAAATGACCCTTTGACCACATTCATAACAAGTACCCGATTTTGGTGCATTGGGCACCTTTTGAGCGACGGGGGCGGCACTTCTACAATCGTTGGCCATATGACCACCCCTTTGGCACCGGTGGCAAAATAGATTGCTACATTCACCATAGTGGTGTTTGTGGCATTTGTTGCAAAAGGGTTTATTTCCGCCATAACTTTTCTTGGCGTCGGAGGTGAAAGGCTTTTTGGTGAAGTTGTTGTTGTAGTTGTTGCTTGATTGAGGGGCTTCCCATTTTCTTTTGTTGTTACCCGACTTGTCCTCGGCTTTAGGCGCCGGTACTACGATTTCGTCAACCGTTTCGATCAATTGGCGGACCATGTTCAAAGCTTGTTGTAGGTTAGCGGGTTTGGATGACATCACCCCTTGTTTGATGCTCTTTGGAAGACTATACATATAAAGTTCGACCCTTTGAGATTCGGGGTTCACGAGGTTTGGGCAAATCAAGGATAGTTCGGCGAATCGTTGATTATAGGCATTGAGATCGTTTCCGACCGCCTCCAAGGTTCTTAGCTCTTGTTCGAGCTTTCGGGTTTCTTCGCGAGGGAAATATTCGATGACCATCTTTTCCCTTAAATCGGCCCAAGAGAGGGCGTGAGCTTCATCGGTACCCACCGATTGTACATAAGTATTCCACCATGTAAGAGCGACACCGGCGAAAGTGTGAGTGGAGTATTTGACCTTGTCTTGGTCCCGACAACCACTTATGCTAAAGACGGCTTCCGTTTGCTCAAACCATCGGGTGAGCACAAGCGGTCCCCCGGTTCCATCAAAAGTGTGAGGTTTGCACCCCATGAAGGCTTTATAGGAGCATCCCTCGTTTGAGTTACCGGCTCCATTGTTGTTGTTGTTGTTGTTGTTGTTTTGGTTGTTGTTATTATTATTGTTATTGTTGTTGGATGAGTGACCGGCCATGGCCGCATCTACGGCGGTGGCTATCATGCATTGTAGAGCTTGTTCGGGTGTTTCACGGCGTGGTGCACGACGAGGAGGCATTGTTCCTTCAAAACAAAAGAATACTGTTGGTTAGCATTCTAAGTAATACTAACCGTGATATGGAATAAAGATAGAGAGAAAATTTTCCTTGACTCGCCTTAAATTCTTTATGTCATAATGTCGGAACGTTCATATGAGTCACCGTAATATAATCCCGGAAATTATATTACCCTGATTCATATGTGCATTCGACATTATTTCATATAGTCAAGGTGGCGTGTCAATCAAATTAAACAACGTGAGATTTAGATGAAATAAGAGTAGATATGAGTAGAAGCGTTCGAGTATAAATGCACAAATAGTCAAGTAATTCCTACTTCAAGTCTATATGCCGGTTGTAGTCTAGACTCACCAATGTACCGTATGACTCGGGGTTGACACCAATGAACTCTAAATCCCTACAACCAACTCTCTGATACCATCTGTAGCGACCCGACCAAATCCTGTTTGACGGCGCCGACTACTTCGGTCCCGTTGCGTGGTCATAAGTCTTTATTATGACTTTTGACCAAAATATGTCGCATTTATTTTATAAGAAAAAGGATGTTTCAAGTTAACAAATGTAGTTCGAAAGACTAGTTACATTACAATGTTTAACGTACGAATGAAACCTATGCGACACAATTTAAAGTAGTCAAAAGACGCTCCATCTATGCATGTATACTCGACATCCAAGCAAGTATCAAAAAGAGTGCGGAAGCATGTATCAAGTAGCTTTCAAGGACCTGAGAAAACATATAGAAAACTGTCAACGAAAACGTTGGTGAAATCATAGGTGTTTTAGTAAACGTTGCATTTGAACCACAAGATTTAATATAATATGATTATCTAAATCATTTGCATTCCAAAGTTGTTATTTGTTTCGCGGGCACCCAATTATCAAACTTAACTGTTTTGCACCCTTTGCGTAGTGTTAGAACATACACTAGACCCGAAAATATATTTCATCCGCTAACGGTAGCGAACCGTCCGAATGAGGCTCGTCAAGCCCATGTGATCACATAATATAAGTTCACGTTTACACCCTGCAAGTGTAACTAATGATAATTGAATTGAGGCTTTTTGTTCAAACCCGTACGTGGAATGTTCGTTTTCGTACTTGTGTTCAAAGTGTAAAAGTATGATACGTATATGTTTCTCATCCCATAGTTTAAAGCATAAAAGTTGTTTGAAGGATGGGACTATGATCTCACCTTGAGTGCACGTATGAAAAGTACTTCACAAAGTAATGTGTGCGAAGGATAGTGCTAGTCTTGACCTAAACCAATAGGTCGTATCAATAACGGTAAACACGATAGGTCAAAGATGTTTAATTAGTCCTATGGCTCGTTACGACTCGATTATGTAGCATGTGAATCAAATTGTCAAGTTTCATGCAAGATACAAGTACAGAAACAAGTTAGGAAGGTTGCATAATCATTTGGTTAAGTTTGACAAAAAGTCAAACTTTGGTCGGTCAAAGTCAATGAAAGTCAACACGTTCGGGTCGGGTCCCGAACTATTTTTCTGAGGTTTTTATTCATATATAAGCATGTTAGAACAAGTCTCATGTGAATCGGAGGTCCATAGTATGCCAAACATTTTTCGTATTTTGACCAAAGAGGTCAGAAACTGGACACGGCTTAGGCCGCGCCGCGGCCCCAAATTGTCGCGCCGCGACAATACACGGGAACTGGTACCTGGTCAGTCTCAAATGTCCAAGTCTCAATTCCAAACACTTTCAAGCATAACTCGCAAACCGCTAATACTTAGAACTCGTATCTTATATCGTTAGAAAGGTAATTTGACAAAGAACACATCTAAATACATTTCACCAACCAAAAATGTTATTTGTAACAATCGGCTTTCCAAAGTAAATGATCAATTAATGCACACATTTAATACACAAATTTGATAAGTGCACATTTATGATTCGGGCATTTAATGCATACATATAACATGCCGTTTTGTAGGTAATCGAGCATACAATACAACTAACTACTTACTAACTACAATTCATGTCATTCAATGCATCAAATATTCATTTCAAGCTTATCAAACCCTAACCCGAATTCACCAAAATCACTAATCAAGTTTATGGAGTTTTCTCAAGCAACCTACACATCAATTTGAAGCTAGTGATACTAGGAACACATTTAATACATGCATTTATAACATTTAACAACATTCAAACAACCAAATCACCAAATCAAACACACCAAAGTTCATACTCAAGCTAGTCACTTCAAATAACGAAATCGAGCATATAAATCATATATTCATGTTAGACTTGAGCCATAGACACTAATTAACAACTTTATAAGTTCAAAAATATCAAGAACACAAAATCTAGTGATTTTAGAAAGTTACCCAAACTTGATGAAGTCGGTATGGAATCGAAGAGGAAGTTGCAAGGATTTCAAATATGTAATTTGTTTTGCAAGACACCCGCTAGCTTGGATTTAGATGATGATTCATTGTTTGAGAAATTGAGAGAAAATATGGAAGTAGAAGAAGAAAAGGGAAAATGAAAAAGAAAAGATGGGGGTGGGGGTTGACTAGTCAAAGGCTAGTCACCTCTTTGGCATTTTGGCGAAACTAGTCCCTCAAGTTCGGTTGCGGGTGCGTGAATTACCTAGACGAGATATTTTTAAAACACGTATTAACGGGAGATGTTATAAACATATAACGGGATTTAAATAGTTAAACGGAAAAGTAAACGGAAAAAGGCGGGATGTTACACTAATAATACTTATAATGATAATAATTTTAGTAGAAATTATCATTAGTACTAATAATAATAATTTTAATGATAGTAATACTTATAATAGTAATGAAAACGATAATTTTAAGTAAAATACTTTTGTTAAAATATATAATTTAAAAATGATAATACTAGTACTAATGCTAATAATAACAATAACAATGATATTAATTTATTAATAATACTTTATATTATGATAGTAAAACTAATGAAATTCTTAACAATAATAATACAATCCAATAATAATAATAATAATAATAATAATAATAATAATAATAATAATAATAATAATAATAATAATAATAATAATAATAATAATAATAATAATAATAATAATAATAATAATAATAGTAATTTTTAATATGTAAACTACCTCAAAAAAAGCCTTAAAAAGAAAACTGTCGCGGACGGGACTCGAACCCAAGACCTCTCGCTTACTCTCAAAACACCTTAACCATTTTACCATAACAGTTTTTCTGTATTAAATTGCAACCCATGTATACATATCCCGTTATCTCTGTGTCGGCCCACTACTACAACAGATTACGGCCCAATAATTTAAATCAAGTTCTCGGCCCAACATCAAAATTCAAAGTTTACGGCCCATCATAGATTAGGTTGGATTTTTTTTTATAGAAACAGATACGTAGCAGGAACAAAAAGAAAAAAAATAATTGGGGACCATCGCTTTAATCATTATCCTTGCATCATAACCGATCGTTATTATCATCAAACAATCTCCACTGTTCATCTTCTCCCTCCTCCGTCACCATCATCATAATCAATCACTTATCATCACTGTACCATCATCATAATTAGTAACAGTGGTTGCTAGCAAAAACAACAAAGATGGCGGCTATGAACGGATCACAAGCGTATCGTAGCAGTAGACAACTAAGGGGATTCCTGGGTTTGTTTTAATTTGAATCGAATGATTTTCGATTGTTAGTTCAATAGGAAACAACAACCGTTAATCACAATTATCATAACAGTAAAAAGAAAAGGGTTCTTGGATTGGTTTTATGTTGATGGTGGTTCGATGGTGGCGATGTGGGTGAGCCGATGGTGGAGGTTTGAACCGGTGATAAAAGGTGAACGTGGGTGTCCACGGTGGTGGTTCAGTAGAGGTATTGGTTGCAGGTTCATCAACATAAAAGGTTGTAGTAGCTGCAGTTATAAATAATCAATGGTGGGTGTTTGATCGTATTTGCCTTCAGTTCTAAAACAGAAATGAGCTGTAGCAACATGGTGATCTTAAGGATGGTTGTAATGATGATGCTGGGTTGTGCAAGGTGGCGAGGGTGGTGATAGTAGGTGGTTCAAAACATGGCAAAACAAGGAAAAACAAAAGGTATGCAGCAACCCATTCGACACCTAAACAGAAACAACCGATAGTGCGTTTTGGTTTGGTCTATGCTTAATAGAAAATGGGAAACAAGGTGATAGTTTACCTAGGTAGTGGCGTAGAGGTGGCAGCCGATGTAGGTTGTGATGTAGAAGAAGAGGAAGGGATGTAGAGAAATAAAATGGATGTATGTGGGTGTTATGAATAAGATGGTGGCGGTTTATGGTGACCAATGGTGGATTGGGGTGGTGATCAACTATGGTGATTTGAAGATGGCATGGTGGTGATGAGTTGCTGGGAACAAAATGGAAACTTTACTGCCTTGTTTGAAGGAAAAGAAACAACAAATGGGTGTGTTGGAGGATGATGCTTAAAAAAAAATAGTTCAAACAAGTTTTGTGGTGATGGTTGTTTCGAACGATAACAGTTATCAATTAGTATCATTTGCAGATTTTAACATGGGTTGATGATGATGAGAGTGATGGCTTTCGAGATTGAATGAGTAAGATGATGGTTATGCATATGTATATGTATGTTGATTTACTGAAAGAAGGAGAGAAAAAGTACTCATATATATTTAAGTGTGATGATTTATCTCATACAATGTATATTATATATTCAGTTAGTGGGAAGATAGAAACAAAAATACAATAATGTTTTAAATATTATAATAATATAGTATCTTGAATAATAAACAACCGTGAATAAATAGTATAGCCGTCATCAATTATTAGGTTACTATTCTGTCACGGAGTGTTATATCGTGTACATTGCTTAAACAGTTAACGTATAAAAGTGTTCCTAAAAATTCCAAATTTTTAGATTAAATGTATTTAATTATTTCACTCATTAACTGTTTGAAACCTGATAAAAAAGGTTCAATAATTAGTTTTTTTTAAGTTCCAATTTATATGTACGGAGTACTAAAATTTAAACTAAAAGGTTAAAAATATTTTTAACAAGTCCAGAATCTTCGTAATCAATTTACACTCCAACTTTTATTTTAGTCTTTCATAAACTCATGTTAAACTTATATGAACGCTAACGAAATATCAACCGAGTAATACTAACTTTGACAAATTAAACTCGAAATCATTAATTCTATATACACTTATATAGATTCATTTAAATAACAACCTTATTATAATGCTTATTATTTTACAATTTAGTTCTTACAATTAAATCATATATCACAATATTATATATATATATATATATATATATATATATATATATATATATATATATATTTTTATATATATATTTATAGTTATTTTTATATGCTTATTTATATCTAAATACAAATAGTCGTTCGTGAATCGTCGGAAATAGTCGAAGGGTAATTGCATATATGAAGCAGTTGAAAATTTTTGAGACTCAACCTAACAGATTTCTCTTATCGTGTCAAGAATATTACATCGTATCGAGAGTTTGGTTTAAAATAAGTCGAAATTTTCCGGGTCGTGACAATGTGTTGCAGAAAGGGTGGAGAAGGAGAAGTTTATGGAGGAGAATGATAAGCTGGTGAAGAGTAATGAGGAGTTAAAGAAGTTGCTTGAGGAGAAGAATCAGTTGTTGGAGGAGAAGATTGCTGCTGCTGCTGAAGCTGAAAAGAATTTTACTGATTTGAAGGCTGGTGTCCCTGGTCTGATGCATAGGGTGTTGGGCTCTTCACTTGTGGGTCAAACTTTTGATAAGTATCTGGTGGCATCTACAGAAAGTGACCTTTCAGATGCAATGGAGGAGGTTTTAAATGCATTACCTGTAAGGCCTGACCCTTTACCAGATGCAATTGCGAAACACATCAAACCAGATGCTGGTGTTAAGCTGCAGGCGGCCATAACTGAAGTGATTTCTTTGAAGATTACCTCCTTGGAAGAAATGTGTCTTAGGAATGATGTATCTGTTAAGGACATTCTAGATGCTCCCATTTGAAAATACACTTATGCCGTAACAACATGTAACATCTCTATGTTGTATATACATTCTGTCCCTTTGTCTAATGTGAACATGTGTTATAACAACCCTCATTTTTCCCTTCTGAATTTACCAAGTTGTCCTTAGGGTTTCAATGTCATATTCTGTGCATCATCATTAGGGTTGTTATCCATTTCGACAAACGAACATTTATGCTTTCATTAAATGATCGCGTGTAGTGTTAAAACCCTGAAATTAGATAAAACCCTAAACCTAACCCTACCTATTAACTACGAAACCCTAATTCCATATAATAATGAAAATTAAACCCTAACCTTAATAATAAATTAATAAGATAAACCTTAACCATAATGCTAATTAAATTATTAACACTATAAATATATATGTAAATTATATTACTTATGTAAAGAGTTAAAGTAATACATAATAGATAATTAACTTTATAACAAATACAATTATATATTAAAACTAAATAGAAGTAAATGTAAATTAATAAAGTTAGGGGTATTTAATTAAAATAAATGTAACCTTAATATTAATAATATTAATAATAATAAAAAATGAATAAATTACATAAATAAATAAGTAATATCGTAAATAAAAAAATAAATAATAATATATATAAATAGGAGATACCGTATAAAAAAAGAGAGATAAACATGTATGTTCATAACAATCGGCTGTATGGATTTTCCTTTAGGAAATATTAGCTTGATCCCTAAGTTAACTACTTCTAGCTTAACTCAAATTCCAGCCCATGATCTTCAAGCTTTTTGAATACAATTAGGAAACCTACAAACCCTATATTAACCATCGTGATTTTCCAAGTAAATCACCACAAAAATCTGCCTAATTAGTCGACTAAATCACCTGCTTCATTCCAGTTTTCTGTCGACATAAACCCCTCATCCACCTGCAAAATCAGTCGACATTCCAGCCCGTTTTTCCCTCCTCCTTAGTCGACACCTTCCAGCATCAATTAACCAGCCTGCATCGACTTCAACCCATCCAAAATAGCCCCAGGTTTCGACTGTTGTTGCAGCTTGTTTATGTTGCTGCTATCGTGACCAAAACAGCCCCTAATCGCCATCTACTACAGCCTTTTTATCTCTTGTTTTCCTGCTGCAAACACGTCTTCAAAACAGCCCATAATCAACCCGTGGTTGCTGCATTTTCCTGCTGTGGTTGTCGATCAAAAACAAGCCAAGAAACCCTCTTATTGTTCGTGTATTTGCTGCTGCTGTAGTCTGGTCTGTTCGTGATTAAGTGACCTAAGAAGACCTTTGTTTTGGGTCGAGAATTTGATGTTGCTGCAGCCACTGTTTTCTGTTTTCTGTTTTCTGTTCGCATATATGATCAACAATTTTCTTGGTCTATAGTCTCCTAAGGTATACCTAAACCCTAATGATAAACCTATTTTTAATCTATTACTTTTTAATATATTATGATGTTCAATATTGGTCTTGTTCTTGAAGATAAAAATAAGTAATATGAATTTGTATGTATGAATATAAAGATGACTAATGATAAGAATGATTGTAAAAATATGAATTGGTTATGATTTAAAAGAGATAATGAAAGTTATGATTTTATGTGAAAAGTAAAAGTATAATTAAAAGATGTATGATCATGATATAGATTAATAAGATACTAGGTTAATTAATGTTAATGATATATGATTATAAGTATTGTGCATGAAAGAATAATTGGTTAGTGATTAATAAACTAGTCAAGAATGTGATTAATAAGATTAAAGATTGTAAAACTTAAGAGATTATGAATAAGTTAGATGATTAATGAAAAAGGTTAAAAGTATCATAAAAGATTTAGATGATGATTAATAAGATTGTTAGATTAAAAGTATTATAACTAGGTATGATGTTAAAAGGTTATGAATGAGGTTAAGAGTTATTAGGATATAATTTAGTTAATATGTTTATGTAAATTAATATGAACTTGTAGATATAAAACTTAAATGGATAGTAATTGTGGTTAGTAAAAATTAGTGATAATATATGAAAAGGAATTGTTTATGTAATAAAGATTAGGGTTATAAGTTTAGATAATACATATGGGTAGATAAAGATTATGAATTGATTATGGCTAAAAAAAAAAGACTACTAGTTATTATGTTAAAAAAAAAAAACTTATGATTTTATGATAAAACTATTACTTTAAGATAATGATAATTAGGTTTATAATTTTATGTACGAGAGAAGATTGGTAAATAATAATGATAATGGTACACATGCATGCATGCATACGTACGTATGTGCATGTATACACTGTATGTATATGTATGTGCGTATATGTAAATATATACATACGTGTATATGTATGTGTATATATGTATGTATATGCACGTGTGTATCTATGAATGAATGTGTATTGTGTAAGTTCTATAAGATAGTAAATAATAAGAAAAGTAATAAGTATATGTATATGTACCATCTTACACTATTATATATGTAACACATACACCTACTATATATATATATATATATCATATAGTTATTAATACATATATGAATAATAATAATAAAGAATACATATGTAGCTATCACATAGATATAATTATATACGTAACATATAATGATAGATATACATAGTGATTAATTAAAGTAAATAATAATACTATTATTAAGTATAACTTATACACTTAATTACATAGTAACACTTAATAACACTAAGTATATTAATACTTATATAAATATAACTTTTCTCGAGAACGGTCACTGTTAATATAGTTTACTATATTAATAAACAAACTTTATGTCTATTAGACATTAACTAATCGAACATAATATCTCTAGGTTGAGATCTCCATGTTCAACACTCCGATCATATAACTTGCGTGGAATACCTATCTGCTAATAAGGAGAACTTCATAGCCCCTCTTTATACTATTTCTTAACTGTTTTATAAACTTTGGGGTGAGACACATGCTTGCTTTTAAACTGTTTTACGCTTAGACACAAGTACTCAAAATTTATTTTGATCAGTTCAAACTGTTTGCTAACATGCTTTGATTCATGCTTAATCCCTACCATGATATCATTAATTACTGGAATTTGGTAAGCTTAGTTATTGTGATAGCGCTATTGAGGGTGACGTCTCTATCCGGATGACCGCTGGTCAATGGATACATAATAACGATGAACAACATGAACGTGATGTGTTTAGGGTAACTAATGGTCAGTATCGATATCATATACACCAGCACTACTACCGAACTGATTAAACCACTTATTTAAATCTTGTGGTCTAAAACTTGTTATAATTATTAAACCTATGTTGTTCACTCAACCATTTTGGTTGACACTTTAAGCATGTTTTGTCTCAGGTGAAGATTGCTAAAGATTATTTGCTATTTGGACTTTGCTGGCTTTTGGAGTCCGCATTTATACAATCATGTTATTGCATTTGAACATTAAAGTTTACAATTGTAATGACTTAACACTTTCCGCTGCTTTAATACATTGGTTATCAAATAAAACGTCTCATATAGAGTCGTTCTCGTTTATACATACTTGTGTTGTGATATTGTGAAGTCATATTTCCCCGGCCCTATTTGGGGGTATGACAGAGTGGTATCAGAGCCAGGTTGTTATAGAGAACCAGGATTGCATATTATGTGTACCTTATGTGTTAGTTAGGTGCCTTAGCAATCTATAGGACTATAACCTTTTCTGTTTTAGTTTCTAGTGCTTTTTACCTTACATCTTATTCGTGCTTTCGCGTCGTCCTTAGAACCTACCTAATCATCTCTCTTTCTTTTCATTTAGGATGTCTCGCAATAGCCCGATCATCAACTCCAACACCGAGTCCGATGGATCCTACTCCAAAAGATCTGTCCACACACCGGCTTATGGACCCGTTTCCCCGCCATTTTCACCAACTCACCCAAACTATGTCCCTGCTAGTCCACCACACTACCCTCATTTGGAAGAACCCCACACTAATGATAACTATGATGGGGATGACGAGGAGGAAGAGTTTGTGGAAGAGAAAATTGAAGAAGAAGAAGTTGAGGAAGAATCCAAGTCCGAGTCAACTGATCAAAGCAATGGCAACAATGGCGTACCGCAAAACCTTTTAACTATTCGTTCTCATCAAAGTTTTATAAGCTACCCGCCCCCTACATACAAGAGTACTGAAAGACCTGGACACAGTAATATAGAAATGGTGAATGCTGATCTCATGAGCTACACCAACCGATTTCAAGAATTTGCTCTCATAGCTACTCCCGAGTATCTAGGGATCCAATGCTACATCAATGGATTGCCTAATGAAGTCTGAAGAAATGTTATCTTGGAGAACCCAAGCACCATACAAGAAGCTGCTTGCATGGCAAGCTATTTCATCGACAAACATAAGGAGAAAGAAGGTGCAAAAAGGAAGAGAGAAGGGATGAAGCAAGAAAATTCTAAAAGCAAATCCAACAAACTTTATAAGGGAAAACGTCCTTATTGTAAAAGATGTGAGAGACATCATGAAGGATGGTGTAAGGCCAAGTGCACCAAGTGCAAGAAGGTGGGTCATGTAGCCAAGAATTGTAGAGTTGTTATTCCATCAACCAAAACTCCAGCTACAAAGACAAATGCAACCGTTCCTACTAGCTATAACTGCGGAAGAGTAGGGTATTTCAAAAATCAATGTTTGGATAAGAAGAGGAATGAAGGGGCACAATGAAGAGTTTTTGGAAACCGATAGACATTTAAACTTTTCATTTTCATAGTGTTCTTTATGTTACCGTTTAGTACCTTTACATTTTGGAAGATTTCGTTAAGTTTCTGTAATACTCTGGTTATTTTTCTTTTAAATGAATGATGTTATTTTCTTTTCTTTCATTTTCCATTGAATCATTCACCTCGATGAAGATGCATATTGACTAGATGACATAGTAGTAATCTTATGGAGTGATAAAAGTATGATTTAGAATAATATAATGACACTTGATCAACGTCATTATATTATAATAAGTCATACAGAAATCCTAATGGATCATGATGGGAATAAGATTTGATCAACCTTAGGACCACTGTGTACCATTACGTACTCCTTATCACTATATTTTCAACTAAAAATATCAACCCTAGATGTTATATATCCTTTACTTGTAAACTATCCATGCCCGGTGCTGTACCTATTGCATAGGTACCATACCTCTTAGCTCCATCCGAAAGGAAGGAATTATCTAACCAATTCCAAGAACTTTTGGAGAAAGGTTTCATTTGTCATAGCTTGCCTCCGTGAGGAGCACCCGTTCTATTTATTAAAAAGAAATATGGCATGTTGAGGGTATGTACTGATTACCGAGAACTCAACAAGCTAACCATCAAGAACTGTTATCCACTCCCGCGCATTGATGACCTGTTTGACCAACTGCAAGGGTCAAGTATTTATTCGAAGATTGATTTTAGGTCGGGTTATCATCAATTGAGAGTCAAGGAAACCGATGTTTCTAAGACTACTTCCCTAACTCGTTATAAACATTATAAGTTTCTTGTCATGTATTTTGGTTTAACTAATACTCCTGCTGTATTCATGGATCTTATGAACCGTGTATGCAAACCTTATCTTGATAAATTCGTGATAGTCTTCATTGATGACATCTTAAACTATTCAAAGAGTGAGAGAGAGCATGAGCAACCTCTGCGATTTATTCTAGAGCTCTTAAAGAACGAACAAATGTATGCTAAGTTTTCCAAGTGTGAACTTTGGCTACAAACCGTACAATTCCTTAGACATGTAGTTAATAGTGAAGGAATACATGTCGATCCTATAAGTCACCGCTATTCAGAAATTTTTCAAGAACTAGTCATGGATGAAGCCCATAGGACTAGATATTCTAATCACCCAGTCTCTTTTAGCCGATATTTCATACAACATCAACTCTCATTCAAGTAGGTCCCCACTGTAATTAAGTGTAGACTTTGCTTTAACAAAACATTGACCAAATGATAATTTTTAGTCAACACTTCCTGTTAAATAAAGTTCATACATTTCACATCTGGAATCTTAAAAAAAGTGTCTTGTTGACAATATACTCGTTATTCCCTTGAATGATCTTCGCATTTATTTCACTTCATCGAAAAACCTAGAGAAGTTCTCGATCATGCGGAAAAACGTTTGAAACAAAGCTCTATTCTTGTTGTTAAGATCCGTTGGAATTCACGTAGAGGCCCCGAGTATACCTGGGAACGTGAAAACCAGATGAAGCGGAAATATCCTCATCTATTCCTAAACATTAAAGCATCCGAGAAGTCCTCTTGAAACTTCAGGACAAAGTTTAAATTAACGGGGAGGTACTATAACAACCCTCATTTTTCCCTTCTGAATTTACCAAGTTGTCCTTAGGGTTTCAATGTCATATTCTGTGCATCATCATTAGGGTTGTTATCCATTTCGACAAACGAACATTTATGCTTTCATTAAATGATCGCGTGTAGTGTTAAAACCCTGAAATTACATAAAACCCTAAACCTAACCCTACCTATTAACTACGAAACCCTAATCCCATATAATAATGAAAATTAAACCCTAACCCTAATAATAAATTAATAAGATAAACCTTAACCATAGTGCTAATTAAATTATTAACACTATAAATATATATGTAAATTATATTACTTATTAAAAGAGTTAAAGTAATACATAATAGATAATTAACTTTATAACAAATACAATTATATATTAAAACTAAATAGAAGTAAATGTAAATTAATAAAGTTAGGGGTATTTAATTAAAATAAATGTAACCTTAATATTAATAATATTAATAATAATAAAAAATGTATAAATTACATAAATAAATAAGTAATATCGTAAATAAAAATAATAATAATAATATATATAAATAGGAGATACCGTATAAAAAAAAGAGATAAACATGTATGTTCATAACAATCGGATGTATGGATTTTCCTTTAGGAAATATTAGCTTGATCCCTAAGTTAACTACTTCTAGCTTAACTCAAATTCCAGCCCATGATCTTCAAGCTTTTTGAATACAATTAGGAAACCTACAAACCCTATATTAACCATCGTGATTTTCCAAGTAAATCACCACAAAAATCTGCCTAATTAGTCGACTAAATCACCTGCTTCATTCCAGTTTTCTGTCGACATAAACCCCTCATCCACCTGCAAAATCAGTCGACATTCCAGCCTGTTTTTCCCTCCTCCTTAGTCGACACCTTCCAGTATCAATTAACCAGCCTGCATCGACTTCAACCCATCCAAAATAGCCCAGGTTTTGACTGTTGTTGCAGCTTGTTTCTGCTGCTGCTATCGTGACCAAAACAGCCCCTAATCGCCATCTGCTACAACCTTTTTATCTCTTGTTTTCCTGCTGCAAACACGTCTTCAAAACAGCCCATAATCAACCCGTGGTTGCTGCGTTTTCCTGCTGTGGTTGTCGATCAAAAATAAGCCAAGAAACCCTCTTATTGTTCGTGTATTTGTTGCTGCTGTAGTCTGGTCTGTTCGTGATCAGGTGACCCAAGAAGACCTTTGTTTTGGGTCGAGAATTTGTTGTTGCTGCAGCCACTATTTTCTGTTTTCTGTTCACATATATGATCAACAATTTTCTTGGTCTATAGTCTCCTAAGGTATACCTAAACCTTAATGATAAACCTATTTTTAATCTATTACTTTTTAATATATTATGATGTTCAATATTGGTCTTGTTCTTGAAGATAAAAATAAGTAATATGAATTTGTATGTATGAATATAAAGATGACTAATGATAAGAATGATTGTAAAAATATGAATTGGTTATGATTTAAAAGAGATAATGAAAGTTATGATTTTATGTGAAAAGTAAAAGTATAATTAAAAGATGTATGATCATGATATAGATTAATAAGATACTAGGTTAATTAATGTTAATGATATATGATTATAAGTATTGTGCATGAAAGAATAATTGGTTAGTGATTAATAAACTAGTCAAGAATGTGATTAATAAGATTAAAGATTGTAAAACTTAAGAGATTATGAATAAGTTAGATGATTAATGAAAAAGGTTAAAAGTATCATAAAAGATTTAGATGATGATTAATAAGATTGTTAGATTAAAAGTATTATAACTAGGTATGATGTTAAAAGGTTATGAATGAGGTTAAGAGTTATTAGGATATAATTTAGTTAATATGTTTATGTAAATTAATATGAACTTGTAGATATAAAACTTAAATGGATAGTAATTGTGGTTAGTAAAGATTAGTGATAATATATGAAAAGGAATTGTTTATGTAATAAAGATTAGGGTTATAAGTTTAGATAATACATATGGGTAGATAAAGATTATGAATTGATTATGGCTAAAAAAAAAGACTACTAGTTATTATGTTAAAAAAAAACATATGATTTTATGATAAAACTATTACTTTAAGATAATGATAATTAGGTTTATGATTTTATGTACGAGAGAAGATTGGTAAATAATAATGATAATGGTTCACATGCATGCATGCATGCATACGTATGTATGTGCATGTATACACTGTATGTATATGTATGTGTGTATATGTAAATATATACATACGTGTATATGTATGTGTATATATGTATGTATATGCACGTGTGTATCTATGAATGAATGTGTATTGTGTAAGTTCTATAAGATAGTAAATAATAAGAAAAGTAATAAGTATATGTATATGTACCATCTTACACTATTATAAATGTAACACATACACCTACTATATATATATATATATATATATATATATATATATATATATATATATATATATCATATAGTTATTAATACATATATGAATAATAATAATAAAGAATACATATGTAGGTATCACATAGATATAATTATATACGTAACATATAATGATAGATATACATAGAGATTAACTAAAGTAAATAATAATACTATTATTAAGTATAACTTATACACTTAATTCCATAGTAACACTTAATAACACTAAGTATATTAATACTTATATAAATATAACTTTTCTCGAGAACAGTCACTGTTAATATAGTTTACTATATTAATAAACAAACTTTATGTCTATTAGACATTAACTAATCGAACATAATATCTCTAGGTTGAGATCTCTGTGTTCAACACTCCGATCATATAACTTGCGTGGAATACCTATCTGCTAATAAGGTGAACTTCATAGCCCTTCTCTTTACTATTTCTTAACTGTTTTATAAACTTTGGGGTGAGACACATGCTTGCTTTTAAATTGTTTTACGCTTAGACACAAGTACTCAAACTTTATTTTGATCAGTTCAAACTGTTTGCTAACATGCTTTGATTCATGCTTAATCCCTACCATGATATCGTTAATTACTGGAATTTGGTAAGCTTAGTTATTGTGATTGCGCTATTAAGGGTGACGTCTCTATCCGGATGACCGCTGGTCAATGGATACATAATAACGATGAATGACACGAACGTGATGTGTTTAGGGTAACTAATGGTTAGTATCGATATCATATACACCAGCACTACTACCGAACTGATTAAACCGCTTATTTAAATTTTGTGGTCTAAAACTTGTTATAATTATTAAACCTATGTTGTTCACTCAACCATTTTGGTTGACACTTTAAGCATGTTTTGTCTCAGTTGAAGATTGCTAAAGATTATTTGCTATTTGGACTTTGCTGGCTTTTGGAGTCCGCATTTATACAATCATGTTATTGCATTTGAACATTAAAGTTTACAATTGTAATGACTTAACACTTTTCGCTGCTTTAATACATTGGTTATCAAATAAAACGTCTCATATAGAGTCGTTCTCGTTTATACATACTTGTGTTGTGATACTGTGAAGTCATATTTCCCCGACCCTATTTGGGGGTATGACATGTGTTGTTACTTTTCATGAATGTCGTATTACTGCCATATGCGTTTAACCATTACAATCTTGTTAAAAAGCTTATATTTGCATATATCATATGAAATGATTTTTATTTTAAACTGATTTTTGAATTTGTACATGTATTGAACTGTCATCCGTCATCCGCTGTCCGTAATGCATAATTCCTCTTTATGAATCAGAGGTGTACTGCTACATAAATGGTATTATGAATATAGGCTATTAAAATTTTACATCTGTTTTGTATTTCCATTTAATCAAAACAAGTTATGTAAAACGTTGTTATTGCTGTAATGAATATATCGAACAATTTATCCGTTCTCCATTCTGTATCAGAGCATGTGTTTTGTAAAGAGGCTTTGAGAATTCTTAGATTGCTTTGTGAAGTAGGATACGAATGAATCATAATATTGCAATGCAATAAAAATTGATGAATCTGTTAGAGAAATTTCTGTTTATGGAATTAACAGTGTTCCGTTTAGCGTGTTGCGCTCAGGTGTTGTGCGGCTTACAAAATACCCTTGTATTTCAATTTTTCTGTTTTCAAAATATAAATGAATTTATGCCGTTGTGATAAACCATTCTGTATGTCATGACATTATGAGATCTTTAGTTTTGTCTCGGTGCCCTCTAGCGAAGTAAACACTTTACGCTAGCCGATCACTTGTGTCTATAATGTTGACACAAGAGCCTCTACCATCGGGGGCATAAAAATGCCTTGCCTTATGTGGGTAGGAATGAATGTTATGCTTTACATTCGTAACGCGTAACGCTGTGCGTAAGAAAAAATTCTAAAATTTCATTGATAATACTGTCACTCATACAACATTTTTGTATAATATCTTCGTATGGGGTGATCAAGTCCCAATCAGAAAATTACAAAAAGTCTATTGTGTTATTGTCTGAACTGATGGAAATTAGAAATATGATAAAAAACTGTTCTGTAAAATTCATGCTATTATACTGTCATCCGTTCAACATTCTGCATCTTGCTGTTAGTATTCCCATATTTTGGGTGGTTTGAAATACCCATTCACATCATTTCTACTGAACAACTGCCTCGATGATTCTCCCCTGACTAAATTCTTTGGAGCATGATAGACGACTGATCTTTCCCTTGCCTGTCCCACATATTCAGAGTGTATCACTGCGACACCATTTGGCGTTGGGAATCGTATTTCTGCATGTGGTGTGGAAGTAATTGCTTCAAATTTGCGAAGAGTTCGCCTACCGAACAATGCATTGAATCTTGATCTACCGTCCAGAACTGTGAAGTTCACAATTTCTGTTCGGACTAAAGAGTGTGTTCCCAATGTTACATTCAGTTTTATTCTACCAACTGCCTTCATTGATTCTCTTGTAATGCCAGCAAATTTCACAGTCGTGTAGCGAAGCCTATCCTTTACGCTGAACGGATAACTTTTGAAACAATGCAAATATAAAATATCTGCCTCACTACCTGTATCAGTATAAATTCGATTGATATTTCTGTTTGCAATTACAGCTGAAATGACCACAGGCTCTTCTGACAGACGCCAATTTGGAATGGTATGAAATATTATTGGAGCATACATCCAGGTCTCCGTCCTGCGTTCTCCGTATGTTTCATTTTTCTCTGTCTCATTCCATATAACCTTGATGTGCATTTCAGGGATTAGATCCCTTTCATCATTCCTTTCTTCTCTTCTGTTCCTGTCACGCCGTCCTCCGTGACGCATTTTTCCCTGCCAAGCAAAACGTTTGTTTGGATCATTTCTTCGATAGTTTTTTCCTGGTAAAAGATGATTTAGCTCGCCAGCCTTGATCTTCGCAATGATTTCTCTCATCAATGACTTGCAATTATCAGTGTCATGCCCATATGCTTCATGGAAGTCACACCATTTGTCACGTTTAGAGGTGGTGGTATGTTTAGACGTGGTGGTGGTAACATCACGTTTGGATATAATTTTTGGATGGGTAGTAACAATGTTGCAAGTCAAGAAAGTGGAGTTACATTTAGAGAAAGTCAACAATCATCTCAGGGTACCCCATCTTAGTCAATTTCTGGTAGTCAAGGTAACAAAGCGAAGAATGTTATGTAGTGAAGTTGATTCAGGATAGCTGCTATTGTTATTTTCTACTTTATTTTTAAGTTATTGTTGGATCTTGTTGATTATGGTTGCACTATGTTTGTTTGGATTATGTTGAATCTTAGTTGAACTATGTTGGATTTTTTTTTATTCTGGATGAACTATGTTGGATTTATGCTTTAATGTTTCCTATATATAATTGCATCTTTGAATACGGGTAAAGTTATTAATGTGTCAGTTTAATGGGTAAAGTTGTTATATATATATATATATATATATATATATATATATATATATATATATATATATATATATATATATATATATATATATATATATATATATATATATATATATATATATATATTATATATATACATTAAAAGAGAGTCTTGATTAGCTAATAATTGTTTTCGAAACTCCCTTAATTACCGTTAGATTAGAAAATTACATTATAATACCTCTTGATCCAAGAGTCCTTAATCATCCACTTAAAATATTAGCTAATAAATCAATTTGACATACACTCCATATCTAAAATAACCTTCTAATTATTTCAATTGAATTTAATAGAAAATACTGGACTGGATACCAAATACGAAATACCTAATGGATACCTAATCATGGTAATACTTGGTTCGATTGAAGATTTCGACAAAAATTAGGGTTCAGATTAAGAGAAAACACGGGAACTTTCAACAAAATTAGGGTTCATTCAAACCAAAACACATACGACGACGAAATTGAGAGTAAAAACCTCTCATCCTCTGGACCCTAAAATATCCTAAACCCTTTTTCCTCCTCGACTTTTCCGTGACTCGATCTCTCTTTTCACTATCATGTATCATCTATTGATTTAATTTCCTAGTTTTCCACGGTTTTAATTTCATTGACTATTACTAATTTTTCAATTTACACTTTAAATCATAATTTTTATGTTTTCTTTATATGTGAAGTGCACAGAAAATTGCTGATTGTTATGAACGATTTCTGTTGTTAGATCTTAATAATTTGATGTGTATGGTGTTATAGATCTATGACTATGCCCTAATTTGCTAATGTTATTGTTATTGTATTTATTTATATATCTGTTTAGTTAGTTCTTGAAAAAGGTCAATGTATATATTTTATATGTTAATTATTTATTATTGTGCTTTTCCAAAGCTGTTACTCCAATGTAGTAATTGTTATTGATGATTTTGACCTTTATGATTAAGAATTTAATCTATGATGCACTTAGTGTTTGATCGAGAAAAAGAGTCGGAAGAAGCATGAAAACACTACAAATTCATATGATGCTTCTGCTTCTAGGGAACACTCGATCGTACAGAGGGAACACTCGATTAATGTACGCGGGTATTTCTCTGATACATGAATATTGGCTGCATTGATCACATTTGATAAATTTGATGAGCAATCCAATTTATGAAGTAGTTCCAAGAAGCATTGTCAGCATCGATTGGCGCCTTTGCTGAATTTGATTTGGTATCGTCTCTTATACCATTAATAGCTAATAGTAAAAGATATTCATTTGGCTTTTATAAAGACAATTTCATTTGACATTATAATGTCGAGGTTACTAATTTATGACTTTAGATTGATGGGATATTCTTTGCTTAGAGTATGAATATAAAGTTGTATGGATAATTAAAACAAGTGTTCTATTTGACTCTTTGTTACACAATCCAAATTAAAATTAGAGTTTTCCAATTATACACACATGATCAACACATCTACACCAGACATAATTCTTGCCCTAATTCATTGCCTTATACAATAGTCGCAAGAAGAAATTTCACGATTAACATATTCAATATTCATAAAAGAGTTTTTTTATTGTTACTGAATTGATATTAATTTAGCAGGTTTATCTCTTTGGTTTTGATTTATGAATCTCTAATTGAATCATCGAGCGGCAGTGATGGTAGGTATGAAACCAGTTTCGATTTTTTGTTATCCGTTTCTGATTTATGCTCCGTAATAAATAACATTGATTTACTGTTTTGGATTCTTTTTTTTATTTTGCAATTTGGTCAGGGTTTGTTTTTAAGATAAAAATTCCATATCAGGTTTTTTTTTTTTTTTTTTTTTAATTGATTTAAATTTAGATTTTATGGTTATCTCTTTGATTTTGACATATGAATGTGTTCAACCATGATACTTTATGGATTTGATGTATGACGTTATACTATTTTGATTAGTGAAGCGTTTGAGTATCATGATTCAATTTAAAGCATAATTCTAGCATAATATTATATTATTAGGCATGAAAGTATTACAATTTATAACTACTGTTAATTGAGGATAAAAGTGTGCAGGTTCATTTTCAATGGTGATGATCAAGAGACCTGTGCATAATCCAGTGATTGATCTATTTCGCTGTCTGAAGAATTAATTCTCTAGCCCTATTCATAACAACATCGGTGATCGAGTCATATCACAGTCGCAAATTGGATAAGGTTATACAAATTGGATAAGGTTATACAGTCCATTGTTATATGAAAAATCACTTCGAATCATGTCAAACATTCAATTTTACTGATTTAGTGTTTAAAACATTCACTCAACATTCAATTTTGTTTATTTTCATTTGTTGCTTCTATGTAATCAATTTGTTCACCATAAATTTCAGATATGTCGAATTTGATATATCTTTTTGTTTCATATGAATTTAGGGTTCATAGGATCGACTATAACATCATGTATGACGATTATATTTTAGGGTTTAGGTTTGGGGTTTAAGGTTTAGATTTTAGAGTTGAGGGTTTATAATTTAGGGCTTAGGGTTAGGGTTTAGAGTTTTTAGAGTTTATGGTTTAGGGTTTAGAGGTTAGATTAAGGGTTGATTTAGCGTTTAGGGTTTAGGTCGGGGGTTAGGTTTGGTTTAGTTTTCGGGTTTAGATTTTTTTTTTTTTTTTTTTTTTTTTAGGGTTTAGAGTTTAGGTTTATGATTTAGATTTAGGTTATGGTTTAGATTTTAGGGTGTAGGTTTTTGGGTAGATTTAGGGTTTATGGTTTATATTTTAGGGGTTAGGGTTTAGGTTTAGAGTTTTAGGGGTTAGGTTAAGGTGTAGAGTTTAGAGTTTAAGATTAGATTTAGGGTATAGGGTTTATTTTAGGGCTTAGGATTTAGGGTTAGGGTTTAGAGTTTTCGGGGTTTAGGTTAGGATTAAAGCTTTAGGGTTTAGATTTAGGGGGTAGGGTTTAGATTTACCGTTTAGGGTTTAAGTTAGAGTTTAGGTTTGGGTTTAGGATTTAGAGTTTTCGGGGGTTTAGGTTTGGGTTCAGGCTTTAGGATTTAGATTTAGAGTGTAGGGTTTAGAGGTTAGGTTTAGGGTTTAGGCTTGGGTTTAGAGTTTAGATTTAGAGTTTTGGGTTTTGGGTTTAGATTTAGGTTAGGGTTTAGATTCTAGGGTGTAGGGTTTTGGGTTTAGATTTAGGGTTTATAGTTTTTTAGGGGTTAGGTTAGGGTTTAGAGTTTAGGATTTTGGTTTTAGATTAGGGTTTAGGTTAGGGTTTAGATTTTGGGTTTAGGGTATATATTTTAGGTTAAGGGTTTAGGTTTAGGGTTTTGGGTTTAGGTTAGGGTTTCGGATTTAAATTTTAGGGCTTAGGGTTTAGAATAATTCATATTCTAAAAAATAATTAATATTTTGTTTTGTATTCATGATATAATGAATGACGATTTGAATATTTACCAGAAGACCAGTAGTGGGTGTGATAATTAATCATTATAGCAACAAAGATTTAAAGGGATATGTTAGTGTTTATGTGGGTAAATCGAAATAAAGTCGTTGCTTTTTATTTACGTTTCTAAAACTGTTGGTAACCCAAATGGGTTTGGAAGATAACTTGATTTGCACTAGAATTATAAAACACACCCAAAATGTCACCATGGACTATTTGTGATAATGAAGTGCTACTTGAAATATTCTTATACAAATTATTTCAAACCTACTTGTGAAATGCTTTTATTACACCACTCGATTTAAATACATCCTTATTATGATTTTAATTTCTTAATTATGAGAATTCGCCGGTATTAAACATACTAATTTGTAGACATGATTATCTAAATTGGAACACAAAGTGACACAACTTAACAAAGAAATACAACTAAAAAAATGAACTTTCTAAAGCAGGTACTTTGTAACTATATATTTTATGTGGTATATAACAACTATATGGCATCGTGTATTTAATTATTGAGTTGTTATTAAGTCCGTTACTTTAATTTGAACATCATTTTTTTACATTTGAACTTTCGAAATATGATATTGTTTATTTGTGTTGTCATGATTAAAATTGTCTTATAATATCATCATTTCATAAAACCCGCGATACCGCGGGTCTTTAACTAGTATATATATATATATATATATATATATATATATATATATATATATATAATTATCTTTTTGAAAAGCATTGGTAAAGTTGTTAAATAGTAGTGTAGATATATTAATGGGTCACAATAACACTTTCACAATACACTTAGTTTATATAGTAGTGTAATGAGCCAGTTTGTAACAGTTTGTCACATGGTACAGTTTGCAAAATAACAGTTTGTCACAAATTTGGAACCTGCTAATTCGAATGGAATTAATTCGAACATTCTGAACCTGGTATAGTTTGCAATAATAGTTTGTCACAATTCAATCATTTAAAAAACAGTTTGCAAATTTTTCACAATAACAATTTGCAAATTGTCAAATGGAATTGCAAATGGTCAAATGGAATTGCATTTAAAAAACATAATGGAATTAAATCAACCATTCTGAACCTACTACATTCTGGAATTGCATTTAAAAAACATGACAACTACTAAACAAATGGAACTGCAAATTGTTGTATTCAAACTTCAAAACACAAGTGTTATACCATTACATCAATCATATTCAATTTTGCAACAGCTTACATTATAACTATAAGCTTTAAAACTACAAACATTATACTACAACCAAAATACAAGCATAAACACTATGGAAAACACAACAATCCACAAAGTAATCTTGAGCCTTTGAATTTCGGCATCTTTAGCTCTCAACATATCTGATAATACGGCATGCGCACCATTGCACCTCATTTGATCCGCCAGTGGCGGAACTTGAACTCAAAGACAGATGGGGCGGATGCGAAAATTTAATAAATTTTTCATTTCCAGCGGGGGTAAACACTAATAAAAACCTTATTTTTTAATTAAAAAAATTTTTTTAGTGTAAAATTTTTTTATCCGTAAAATCCAGGTGCGGCGGATACCCCTTTGGGTTCCACTAAGATCCGCCCCTGTGATCCGCCCATCGAAAAAACGAGCAATTAGACCACTGGAAATTGAAGAATATATCATGTTTTGGATAAAAAAAAATTAACAAAATCAAATTAATTCATACCTGACAACTGACAAGTATAAAACGGTTGTCCAGGGTTGCTGGTAGCTGTAGAAGTTCAAATAATGGCATTCCTTCCAAAAAAAATAAAGCATCTTTTGAATCAATAAGCTTCAATATGGGTCGAATTAAAGGAACCCTAATTTAGAAAATGAGATGAATTTGATTTTGGAGTATTGTGCACTGGAACCCTAATTTAAATCATAAATCCAATATAACGATGGAGCTTTTATTATATTATATATTATATATTTTATATATATATATATATATATATATATATATATATATATATATATATATATATATATATATATATATATATATATATATATATACAGTGGTAGGATCGAGAGGGAAGTAACCAATCGGGGGGAAGCAAAAGGTTTTTTTTTTCTTCGTTTTTTGAAAAAAATTTGTTCACGAACATTATAGATGGGATGAAATATGAACATTTAATAAAGACACTTTGTGATAAATGTTTTTATTTTGACGGAAAAACGCTCGAAGAAGTAATATATAACAATTATCGTGTTTTTCGAGCGTATGTTGAGGTTTTAGCTCTTAGGGTTTAGATATTAGGGTTTAGATATTAGGGTTTATAGGGTTTAGATATTAGGGTTTAGAAATTTAGGGTTTAGGGTTTAGATTTAAGGTTTAGATTTAGGATTTAGATTGAGTTTTTAACACGAACGGTTTAGGGTTTAGGGTTTAGGGTTTGGTGTTTTGGATTTATGGTAAACCCAAAACACTAAACCCTAAACCCTAAACCCTAAACTCTAAATCGAGCTAAATTTTACTTCACAAAACATGGAAAAAACACGTTCATATTTTTCACGAACAATATTATCTTGAATGTTATTTTTGTCGATCGTTTTTTCGCCTAAATAATAACATTAATCACGAAGTGTCTCTTCTAAATGTTCATATTTTCGTATGATCCTGATGCCGGAAAAAAAAATTCCAAAAAAAACGAAATTTTTTTTTTTTTTTGCCTCCCCCCGCTTCCCCCCGATTGGTTACTTCCCCATTGATCCTGCCCATATATATAGTGGTAGGATCAAGAGGGAAGTAACCATTCGGGGGGAAGCAAAAACTTTTTTTTTTTTTTTTTTCGTTTTTTGAAAAAACTTTGTTCACGAACATTATAGATGAGATGAAAATATGAACATTTAGTAGAGACACTTTGTGATAAATATTTTTATTTTGACGGGAAAATGCTCGAAGAAGTAATATATAACAATTATCGTGTTTTTCGAGCGTATTTTGAGGTTTTAACTATTGGGGTTTAGATATTAGTGTTTAGATATTAGGGTTTATAGGGTTTAAATGTTAGGGTTTAGAAATTTAGGGTTTAGGGTTTAGATTTAGGGTTTAGATTTAGAATTTAGATTGAGTTTTTAACACGAACGGTTTAGAGTTTAGGGTTTAGAGTTTAGGGTTTGGTGTTTGGTGTTTTGGGTTTATGGAATAAACCCAAAACACCAAACCCTAAACCCTAAACTCTAAATCGGGCTAAATTTTACTTCACAAAACATGAAGAAAAAAAACGTTCATATTCTTCACGAACAATATTATCTTGAATGTTATTTTTGTCGATTGTTTTTCCACCTAAATAATAACATTCATCACGAAGTGTCTATTCTAAATGTTCATATTTTCGTGTGATCTTGATGCCGGAAAAAAAAATTTCAAAAAAAACGAAAAAATAAAAATAAATTTTGCTTCCCCCCGATTGGTTACTTTTCCATTGATCCTGCCCCTATATAATGGTGTATATATATATATATATATATATATATATATATATATATATATATATCACATAATACAGTGGTGTTTTACGATTTTACCCAACATGTGAGGAGCATGCGTTTCAGTTAACGGAGTAATTTAACGAAAGTATGAATTTGGACCAGCGCCACAAAGACCACGTGGACCATCGGTGTAATTAACTCAAAGCGTTAATCACCAAAATGTTAAACAAAAACGATTAAAATCAAACTAGTAGTTCTGCTCTCTTTCACCAAAGCAACGTGGCCATATCTATATATATGATCTGATTTAATCCCTCTCAAATCTTCATATCTGATCTATATTTCTTAAACAAAGCTACCGATCAAATGTCAGGCGCTATCGTAATCGGAGCATCCGGATCATGGGCAAGAGCATTGGTTAAGATCTCACCTTACACCTTCTCCGCTATCGGTATCGCCGTCGCTATCGGCGTTTCCGTCTTAGGTGCCGCCTGGTAATTTTTTCAAATTATTCCACTTCCTATTAATTTAGATAACATTATGAATTTAACCTAAAGTTTGGGGGTTTTTAGGGGAATTTATATAACAGGAAGTAGTTTGATCGGTGCGGCAATTAAAGCTCCACGTATTACATCCAAGAATCTCATTAGGTATGTTTTAAATCAATTACTAATTACTAAATTCCTAGGGTTAAAGTTTTGGTTGATTTGCTGTATGTTTTCTCTCTGATACATTGTAACTGCTAGGATGTGATTTTGTAAAACTTATTCAATTAATTTAGTTGTTGATCAATTCATTAAGGATTCCTTTCGTGTCGAAATGCTGTTAATGAAGCTTATGTAAGTGTTAGATACTGGATAAATATGACTAAATGAGTTGCGTAGTTTATTCGATTAGATCTCAGAGTGCTTAATATGTTTGGATATGTTGTGTTTAGGGATAGAGACAATTAGATGAACAAGATAATTTAGGAGACGTCTAGATTAATGGCTGTAGTTTTTTTTATTATTCCTTCAGCTGTACAAGAGTGCATGTGAATTGCACTTTACGTTAAGACGGGATTCCTATCCAATATCATGGGATGATTGTTATCTCATTAAAGAATGTAATCATATTGTAATTTAGTGTTTATTATGTTACCTTTTGCAAGAAAGTTGCAGGTTTGACAATATTATCCGAGTCCTTGTACTAGAATGCAACCTTGCTTCTGAAAATAGGCCGATTTCAAAGTTCTGCGACATATTTTCACACCTTTTGAGTTCCTTTGTCATCTCCAAAACTTCTATCAAATGGCTAGTAGGAAAGGCATATGTTGCTAAAATAGAGACTTCATACATTTGCATGAATTCTAGGAATTGGCAACAAATGGGAGTTCGTAGGAACTTCTATAGCTCATCTCTTTACTTTCTTTGTTTTGTCGTGCTGTCGGAAAACACTAAATTAATTGAATAACAGGTGTTATTTTGCTTTGGTAATTAAAGAAGTAATATGACTTTAGACGAGGACTTTGTTATAGACCTTCTATGTAGCTATCATGCACCCCTTGGCCTAACATGTGCATTCAGTCCTCCAATTATGGTTTTAAGTCCTACCTTACTGCACTGCTGACGAATCGTACTGTAAAAGTCCAAAGAAGTTGGTATGGTGGACTGTTATCATGCTAAGGGTCATATTAAGCGATCTTATACACCAAGAAACCCTATTTGTTCAATTGTTGAAGATGTGAATCAAAATCAATAAATTTGAAGTTGAGTGACTAGTATACTAGTATCAGTCTAGATTAGTTAGTAGAACCAGCAAGCTAACAACCACATAGTTACACGCACGCGCGCACTCACACGCACACACACATCTGGTAGTGTTATCGGTTGAAGAGAGCAAATGACCATATTTACAATAGCTAATTATGGAGGTGAAACTGTGCAATTCGGAGAGAGGTTAAGCTTATCTATTTCACATTATTATAGTCTTACACTAGTTCTTTTATGTAAGAACATATGGGGTTATGCTATAGAAGGTAACCAATAAGAGTTCTAAATTGGTGAACAAACATACAGGTTAGCCTCTTGAGATTTTGAGACATACTCACGAAGCTTAACGATTCATTACATATTAATAGTCTTCTGATCCATTTCGCAATTTCACTACTCTGCATTTATTATGCTTTTGTAATTATCGTTAAATTTTATTATACAATTGCTGTGCTTATATGTGCTAACTTTTATCAGCGAATTCCCCTTGGGGTTGTTGTGATCTAACTCAAAACATGTATGTGATCCCAGTGTCATCTTCTGTGAAGCCGTTGCTATATATGGTGTTATCGTGGCCATTATTTTACAAACAAAATTGGAGAGCGTTCCAGCTTCACAGATATATGAACCCGAGTCTCTAAGAGCAGGATATGCAATATTTGCCTCTGGAATCATTGTTGGATTTGCAAATCTTGTATGCGGGTAGGTCCCATTTATAATCATCCCCCACTAATTCATCTACAAATATTTTGCTTTCTTTCGGTTTAATCTCTCCTTTGACAGGTTATGCGTGGGGATCATTGGAAGTAGCTGTGCATTATCTGATGCTCAAAACTCTTCACTCTTTGTTAAAATTCTTGTAATTGAAATCTTCGGTAGCGCATTGGGGTTGTTTGGTGTTATAGTCGGAATCATAATGTCAGCTCAAGCCACCTGGCCTTCAAAAGTATAATCTTGGCTGGTTGTAGCTGTTGAAGAACACAAAATCAATTCTTGTGTGTGCATACCCAGAGATTTTTTTTAGAATTGGAAGAAGGAATAAACGTGTGTCAATTTCGTTTATTATGTAACTTTAGCCAATAAAGATTTCGTTCCTCTGTTTACATTCTTGTAGAATTTTTGAAGTTTAAACTTGATATTTATGTAGAGGATGTCTCCATAAGGCGTGTATTTTTGTTGGTTTCGTTTCAAAAGAAAAAATTATGTATTGCTAGTGAGGAGTTATATTGAAGCTTTTTCTATTGAAATTAGAAATAGAATTGAAATTGAAATGGTCATTAAAATAGAAACTGGTATCTTATATTTCTACACAGAGTTATATTTTTTATGAAGGTACTACTAACTTCCTGACTCGCATGAGATTTTGATTGTTTTGTTATATGTGCTCCGTAAGTCCCATTTAGGGGTGTTTGGATTGGCGATTTGACATTGATTATTTGATTATTGAGTTTTGAAATCGCAAATAATTAATTATGTGTGTTTGGATAATGAGAGTTGAAAACTGATTTTTTACGTTTATAGATGGTCAAAACGCAAATTTAAAGAAGTAACAAGGCCCCTACTGTTTGCAATCGTGATTTTCAATTGGTATATCATTTACTATATTAACCATATATATATATATATATATATATATATATATATATATATATATATATATATATATATATATATATATATATATATATATATATATATATATATAGGGGCAGGATTAATGAGGAAGTAACCAATCGGGGGGAAGCAAAAAAAAATAAAAAATTTCGTTTTTTTTTTAAATTTTTTTTTCCGGCATCAAGATCACACGAAAATATGAACATTTAGAAGAGACACTTCGTGATGAATGTTATTATTTAGGCGGAAAAACGATCGACTAAAATAACATTCAAGATAATATTGTTCGTGAAGAATATGAAGGTTTTTTTTTCATGTTTTGTGAAGTAAAATTTAGCCCGATTTAGAGTTTAGGGTTTGGTGTTTTGGGTTTATTCCATAAACCCAAAACACCAAACCCTAAACCCTAAACCCTAAACTCTAAACCGTTCGTGTTAAAAACTCAATCTAAATCCTAAATCTAAACCCTAAATCTAAACCCTAAACCCTAAATTTCTAAACCCTAATATCTAAACCCTATAAACCCTAATATCTAAACCCTAATATCTAAACCCCAATAGCTAAAACCTCAAAATACGCTCGAAAAATACGATAATTGTTATATATTACTTCTTCGAGCGTTTTCCTGCCAAAATAAAAACATTTATCACAAAGTGTCTCTACTAAATGTTCATATTTTCATCTCATCTATAATGTTCGTGAATAAAGTTTTTTCAAAAAACGAAAAAAAAAATTTTTGCTTCCCCCCGCTCCCCCCGAATGGTTACTTCCCTCTTGATCCTACCACTATATATATATATATATATATATATATATATATATATATATATATATATATATATATATATATATATATATATATATATATATATTAGTATCCCGTATTACTTTTGTTAATTACTTGTGTTCTCTGCATATCAATTTCCCACTACCACTCCTTTTTTTGGCAAAAAGGTTTAAACTGGCGGGGAAACCCTGACCCCGTGTGCCTTTGGCACCTATACCGCCCACCCAGTAAGGGCTAAGTATACCGTGTAAGACACCTCCCCCCAATACCCAACGAGAACTTGCAGGCCGAATATCGCCCCCGGAGGGATTCGAACCTGCACCCCATTTTTGGCAAAGGGTATATTCTCATGGGCCCAGGGTTCATAGGTAACTGGTACCACTGAAGCACTGCTTCGTTGGTTCTACCACTCCTTTTAAGGTCTCTTAAAATGTTAATTTTTTTTTCCTCCTACAACGGTTTACTAGTTGCAAGTTAACAACGAAACAGAGTTCTTAATTGATAAAGAGTACTAATATTAATAATAGTAAAACGTTATTATAGGTGTTTTCATTATTTTATTTGTTATTGCTTTATATAGTAAAGCTTGAATTTTATTTGGCTGAAGGTAGCAAAATTATTATTTATTAATACGATGTCTATTTTCGTCATTTTATCTATTAAAAGTGGATAATCTTGTTTTCAACAAACACTCAAAAAATTGATTATCTGATTATTACGATGTCAAACAGCAAAATCACATCCAAACACCAATAATCTGTAACACATTTTGTAACCGATGATTATTTGATTATGATTATTCATAACACATTGATATATGTTTAATACATGAAACAGTTGTTTTATCTTATGTGGCATACACTCAAACAACTTTAGACACATATTAATGGTGATGACGTGATAGAGTGTGATGATGTGTTTTGTGATGGATAGTGCTGATGTGACAATTGTGATGGTATGATGAAGTTTGTAATGATACGAGGTGACGGTTGTGTGATGGGTGTGGGTCCCATTAATTTAATATGTGGAGAGGTTTTTTAATTTTAATTTGTTAAATGTAATTTGGTGATTGACCCAAATCCATTTTTGGATCACTTATATGCTTCACGCTCAAGAGACTACCCGTGATGGAATAATCACGCCAACAATATTTGTCTTTCATCACGTCGCATTGTGGCGTGATGGAGATAAAAATTGCCCAATAACGCCGCGTTAATAACAGTCTTAGGACTATTGTTAACCAAATTGTACATATCGTACATATAATTTGACAACCTTATATATCAACTTATTTTGTAAAATTTTATTTGTATAGTTTCGTACGTGTAGTGCTTCTCATTATCTTTATCATATCATAAGTTCATAATCCGTAGGTTGGCTTTAAAGCAATGACGAATCTAGGATGAAAATTGGGGTCCAAATTATTTTACAAAGTACCTTTCATATTTAATAGTTATAGTTATAGTTATATATCTTCAAAAAATTATAAATTTTATGATAGTTAAATTTAATGATGTTCTACATGATTATGATTTTGTGGTCATTTCGTATAAAATAATATTCAAAGATAGTAACAATGAGACCATTGGCGATTTGTAATCAAGGCAACATCACGTGTCGATTAATTGGCGATTTGATTTTATCATTTTCATAGTGTTTCACATTTTTTTCTTTAATTTATTTATTTATTAGCCCGGGTATCTATTCGAAAGCAATCTCTACATTCATAGAATATTGAGAGTGATAACTTTCTCTACTCTTAGGCTATTTCATTCTGGATTTAGGTAAAAAAAAATTGACTTATCTTTAATACTTCATTATTATTCCAAATAATCGGTGTTGTTGTTGTTGTTGTTGTTGTTGCAGTAATCTATAGTTTATATTAAAATCCTATAATGGTGATGTCATTGTTAGGCTAATACTTTTGTTAAAAAAATAAAAAACAAAAGAAAAAAAAATCTAAGCATGGTGGGTGATGTCATTAATCTAAATAATTTTGAAATAAAATTAAATCTTATTAATTAATAATTATTATTTTTAAATCTTATTAATAATTATTTTAATTATTAAAATTAAATCTATAGTTTCTATTAAATATTATTAATAATTTTGAATTATTTTATTTAATTATTTTGAATTGAGTACGAGAAGGTATAAAAACTAGGCAGAAGAACACTAATTCTAAATTTATATTTAAATTTACACTTTTAAAATAAAATGACAACTAATATTATCTCTTATAATTAGATGTGGTGAAATGTCCCGTTCATATTGATTATAAACGTTCCATATTAATTGATTTCGTTGCGAGGTTTTGACCTCTATATGAGACGTTTTTCAAAGACTGCATTCGTTTTTAAAACAAACCATAACCTTTATTTTATCAACAAGGTTAAAAGGACACCACCTAGATTATCAGAAATGATAATCTAAAAATATCACATTTACACACTACCAATACATATTGTTTTACAATATTAATATGTTACAACAAAGTAAATTTCGAATGCAGTTTTAAACAATATTATACAAGCATGCTGACTCCAAATCTTGTCCATATATTAGCATGCAACAGCGGAAGCTCTTAATAATCACCTGAGAATAAACATGCTTTAAACGTCAACAAAAATGTTGGTGAGTTATAGGTTTAACCTATATATTTATCAAGTCGTAATAATAGACCACAAGATTTCATATTTCAATATACATCCCATACATAGAGATAAAAATCATTCATATGGCGAATACCTGGTAACCGACATTAACAAGATGCATATAAGAATAACCCCATCATTCCGGGACATTCATCGGACATGATATAAAAACTCGAAGTACTAAAGCATCCGCTACAACGGATGGGGTTTGTTGGGCCCAATAGATCTATCTTTAGGATTCGCGTCAATTAGGAGACTGGTTTACTAATTCTTAGGTTACCAAGTAAAAGGGGCATATTCGGATTCGATCGTTCAACCATAGAAAGTAGTTTCATGTACTTGTGTCTATTTTGTAAAACATTTATAAAGCTGCATGTATTCTCATTCCAAAAATATTAGATTTTAAAAGTGGGACTATAACTCACTTTCACAGATTTTTTACTTCGTCGGGAAGTAAGACTTGGCCACTGGTCGATTCACGAACCTATAACAAATATGTACATATATATCAAAGTATGTTCAAAATTTTTTTACAACATTTTTAATACGTTTTAATGTTTTAAGTTTATTAAGTCAACTGTCCTCGTTAGTAACCTACAACTAGTTGTCCAGAGTTAGATGTACAGAAATAAAGCAATATATATTATCTCGAATCAATCCACGACCTCGTGTATACAAGCCTCAGGCTAGATCACAACTCCAAGTATATATATAATATTTTGGAATCAACCTCAACCCTGTGTAACTAACTCCAACATTACTGCATATAGAGTGTATATGGTTGTTCCAAATAATATATATAGATGGGTCGATATGATATGTCAAAATATTGTATACGTGTCTATGGTATCCCAAGATTACATAATATGTATAATACAATATAAATTAGTTAGGATATGTTTAGTCTAGATTTGTTACAAAATTTTCGTAGCTAAAACTAGCAAGTTTATCCAATTTTGTTTTACCCGTCATTTCTTCGTTTCAAATTCGTTTTGAGTGATTCAAGTTGCTATGGTTTCATAATGAACTAAAATTTATGAAACTAAACAGAAAAAGTATAAGTTTATAGTCGTAAATACAAGTTACAAGTCATTTTTTAAAGAGGTAGTCATTTTTGTCGAAAAAACGACATCTTGATGACCATTTTGAAAAACATACTTACACTTTGTGTTTAACCATGATTGTTGGATATAGTATCATGTTCACATGTAATATCATTTTTCCAAAAAACAAACTTCCAATTCAAAGATTAAGATACTTTTTTTTTTTTTTAAACCCAAAACAGCCCCCGATTTCACTACGACGACGTATGTCCGGTTTTACGGTGTTCTTCGTGTTTTCAGGTTTTAAATCATTAAGTTAGCATATAATATAGATATAGAACATGTGCTTAGTTGATTTTAAAAGTCAAGTTAGAAGGATTAACTTTATTTGCGACAAGTTTAGAATTAACTAAACTATGTTCTAGTGATTACAAGTTTAAATCTTCGAATAAGATAGCTTTATATGTATGAATCGAATGATGTTATGAATATCATTACTACCTTAAGTTTAGTAGGTAAACCTACTAGAAGTGACAAGAAATTATCTAGCTTCAAAATATTCTTGGATGGCTTGAAAGTTCTTGAAGTAGAATCATGACACGAAAACAAGTTCAAGTAAGATTTCTGCTCGAATTAAGATTGTTATAGTTATAGAAATTGAATCAAAGTTTGAATATGAGTATTACCTTGAATTAGAGAGATAACCTACTGTAAGTAACAAAGGTTTCTTGATCTTAGATGATTACTTGGAATGGATTAGAAAGCTTGGAAGTAATCTTGCAAACTTGAAAGTGTTCTTGGTTTTATGAAACTAGAACTTATAGAATATATGAAGTACACTTAGAACTTGAAGATAGAACTTGAGAGAGATCAATTAGATGAAAAAAATTAAAGAATGAAAGTATTTGTAGGTATTTTTGGTCGTTGGTATATGGATTAGATATAAAGGATGTGTAAGTTTGTTTTCATGTAAATAATTCATGAATGATTTATAATATTTTTTGTAATTTTGTGAGATATTTCATGCTAGTTGCCAAATGATGGTTCCCACATGTTTAATGACTCACATGGGCTGCTAAGGAGCTGATCATTGAAGTGTATATACCAATAGTATATACATCTAGAAGCTGTGTATTGTACGAGAACGAATACGGGTGCATACGAGTAGAATTGTTGATGAAAATGAATGAGGATGTAATTGTAAGCATTTTTGTTAAGTAGAAGTGCTTTGATATGTGTCTTGAAGTCTTTCAAAAGTGTACTAATACATCTAAATTGAAATGTCCCGTTCTTATTGATTAAAAACGTTCCATATTAATTGATTTCGTTGCGAGGTTTTGACCTCTATATGAGACGTTTTTCAAAGACTGCATTCATTTTAAAACAAACCATAACCTTTATTTCATCAATAAAGGTTTAAAAAGCTTTACGTAGATTATCAAATAATGATAATCTAAAATATCCTGTTTACACACGACCATTACATAATGGTTTACAATACAAATATGTTACAACAAAATAAGTTTCTTGAATGCAGTTTTTACACAATATCATACAAGCATGGACTCCAAATCTCGTCCTTATTTAAGTATGCGACAGCGGAAGCTCTTAATAATCACCTGAGAATAAACATGCTTAAAACGTCAACAAAAATGTTGGTGAGTTATAGGTTTAACCTATATATATCAAATCATAATAATAGACCACAAGATTTCATATTTCAATACACATCCCATACATAGAGATAAAAATCATTCATATAGTGAACACCTGGTAACCGACATTAACAAGATGCATATATAAGAATATCCCCATCATTCCGGGACACCCTTCGGATATGATATAAATTTCGAAGTACTAAAGCATCCGGTACTTTGGATGGGGTTTGTTAGGCCCAATAGATCTATCTTTAGGATTCGCGTCAATTAGGGTGTCTGTTCCCTAATTCATAGATTACCAGACTTAATAAAAAGGGGCATATTCGATTTCGATAATTCAACCATAGAATGTAGTTTCACGTACTTGTGTCTATTTTGTAAATCATTTATAAAACCTGCATGTATTCTCATCCCAAAAATATTAGATTTTAAAAGTGGGACTATAACTCACTTTCACTGATTTTTACTTCGTCGGGAAGTAAGACTTGGCCACTGGTTGATTCACGAACCTATAACAATATATACATATATATTAAAGTATGTTCAAAATATATTTACAACACTTTTAATATATTTTGATGTTTTAAGTTTATTAAGTCAGCTGTCCTCGTTAGTAACCTATAACTAGTTGTCCACAGTTAGATGTACAGAAATAAATCGATAAATATTATCTTGAATCAATCCACGACCCAGTATATACGTATCTCAGTATTGATCACAAATCAAACTATATATATTTTGGAATCAACCTCAACCCTGTATAGCTAACTCCAACATTCACATATAGAGTGTCTATGGTTGTTCCGAAATATATATAGATGTGTCGACATGATAGGTCGAAACATTGTATACGTGTCTATGGTATCTCAAGATTACATAATATACAATACAAGTTGATTAAGTTATGGTTGGAATAGATTTGTTACCAATTTTCACGTAGCTAAAATGAGAAAAATTATCCAATCTTGTTTTACCCATAACTTCTTCATTTTAAATCCGTTTTGAGTGAATCAAATTGCTATGGTTTCATATTGAACTCTATTTTATGAATCTAAACAGAAAAAGTATAGGTTTATAGTCGGAAAAATAAGTTACAAGTCGTTTTTGTAAAGGTAGTCATTTCAGTCGAAAGAACGACGTCTAGATGACCATTTTAGAAAACATACTTCCACTTTGAGTTTAACCATAATTTTTGGATATAGTTTCATGTTCATAATAAAAATCATTTTCTCAGAATAACAACTTTTAAATCAAAGTTTATCATAGTTTTTAATTAACTAACCCAAAACAGCCCGCGGTGTTACTACGACGGCGTAAATCCGGTTTTACGGTGTTTTTCGTGTTTCCAGGTTTTAAATCATTAAGTTAGCATATCATATAGATATAGAACATGTGTTTAGTTGATTTTAAAAGTCAAGTTAGAAGGATTAACTTTTGTTTGCGAACAAGTTTAGAATTAACTAAACTATGTTCTAGTGATTACAAGTTTAAACCTTCGAATAAGATAGCTTTATATGTATGAATCGAATGATGTTATGAACATCATTACTACCTTAATTTCCTTGGATAAACCTACTGGAAAATAGAAAAATGGATCTAGCTTCAATGGATCCTTGGATGGCTCGAAGTTCTTGAAGCAGAATCATGACACGAAAACAAGTTCAAGTAAGATCATCACTTGAAATAAGATTGTTATAGTTATAGAAATTGAACCAAAGTTTGAATATGATTATTACCTTGTATTAGAATGATAACCTACTGTAAGAAACAAAGATTTATTGAGGTTGGATGATCACCTTACAAGATTGGAAGTGAGCTAGCAAACTTGAAAGTATTCTTGATTTTATGAAACTAGAACTTTTGGAATTTATGAAGAACACTTAGAACTTGAAGATAGAACTTGAGAGAGATCAATTAGATGAAGAAAATTGAAGAATTAAAGTGTTTGTAGGTGTTTTTGGTCGTTGGTGTATGGATTAGATATAAAGGATATGTTATTTTGTTTTCATGTAAATAAGTCATGAATGATTACTCATATTTTTGTAATTTTATGAGATATTTCATGCTAGTTGCCAAATGATGGTTCCCACATGTGTTAGGTGACTCACATGGGCTGCTAAGAGCTGATCATTGGAGTGTATATACCAATAGTACATACATCTAAAAGCTGTGTATTGTACGAGTACGAATACGGGTGCATACGAGTAGAATTGTTGATGAAACTGAACGAGGATGTAATTGTAAGCATTTTTGTTAAGTAGAAGTATTTTGATAAGTGTATTGAAGTCTTTCAAAAGTGTATAAATACATATTAAAACACTACATGTATATACATTTTAACTGAGTCGTTAAGTCATCGTTAGTCGTTACATGTAAGTGTTGTTTTGAAACCTTTAGGTTAACGATCTTGTTAAATGTTGTTAACCCAATGTTTATAATATCAAATGAGATTTTAAATTATTATATTATCATGATATTATCATGTATGAATATCTCTTAATATGATATATATACATTAAATGTCTTTACAACGATAATCGTTACATATATGTCCCGTTTAAAAATCATTAAGTTAGTAGTCTTGTTTTTACATATGTAGTTCATTGTTAATATACTTTATGATATGTTTTCTTATCATAGTATCATGTTAACTATATATATATATCCATATATATGTCATCATATAGTTTTTACAAGTTTTAACATTCGTGAATCACCGATCAACTTGGGTGGTCAATTGTCTATATGAAACATATTTCAATTAATCAAGTCTTAACAAGTTTGATTGCTTAACATGTTGGAAACATTTAATCATGTAAATATCAATCTCAATTAATATATATAAACATGGAAAAGTTCGGGTCACTACAGTACCTACCAGTTAAATAAATTTCGTCCCGAAATTTTAAGCTGTTGAAGGTGTTGACGAATCTTCTGGAAATAGATGAGGGTATTTCTTCTTCATCTGATCTTCACGCTCCCAGGTGAACTCGGGTCCTCTACGAGCATTCCATCGAACCTTAACAATTGGTATCTTGTTTTGCTTAAGTCTTTTAACCTCACGATCCATTATTTCGACGGGTTCTTCGATGAATTGAAGTTTTTCGTTGATTTGGATTTCATCTAACGGAATAGTGAGATCTTCTTTAGCAAAACATTTCTTTAAATTCGAGACGTGGAAAGTGTTATGTACAGCCGCGAGTTGTTGAGGTAACTCTAGTCGGTAAGCTACTGGTCCGACACGATCAATAATCTTGAATGGTCCAATATACCTTGGATTTAATTTCCCTCGTTTACCAAATCGAACAACGCCTTTCCAAGGTGCAACTTTAAGCATGACCATCTCTCCAATTTCAAATTCTATATCTTTTCTTTTAATGTCAGCGTAGCTCTTTTGTCGACTTTGGGCGGTTTTCAACCGTTGTTGAATTTGGATGATCTTCTCGGTAGTTTCTTGTATAATCTCCGGACCCGTAATCTGTCTATCCCCCACTTCACTCCAACAAATCGGAGACCTGCACTTTCTACCATAAAGTGCTTCAAACGGCGCCATCTCAATTCTTGAATGGTAGCTGTTGTTGTAGGAAAATTCTGCTAACGGTAGATGTCGATCCCAACTGTTTCCGAAATCAATAACACATGCTCGTAGCATGTCTTCAAGCGTTTGTATCGTCCTTTCGCTCTGGCCATCAGTTTGTGGATGATAGGCAGTACTCATGTCTAGACGAGTTCCTAATGCTTGCTGTAATGTCTGCCAGAATCTTGAAATAAATCTGTCATCCCTATCAGAGATAATAGAGATTGGTATTCCATGTCTGGAGACGACTTCCTTCAAATACAGTCGTGCTAACTTCTCCATCTTGTCATCTTCTCTTATTGGTAGGAAGTGTGCTGATTTGGTGAGACGATCAACTATTACCCAAATAGTATCAAAACCACTTGCAGTCCTTGGCAATTTAGTGATGAAATCCATGGTAATGTTTTCCCATTTCCATTCCGGGATTTCGGGTTGTTGAAGTAGACCTGATGGTTTCTGATGCTCAGCTTTGACCTTAGAACACGTCAAACATTCTCCTACGTATTTAGCAACATCGGCTTTCATACCCGGCCACCAAAAATGTTTCTTGAGATCCTTGTACATCTTCCCCGTTCCAGGATGTATTGAGTATCTGGTTTTATGAGCTTCTCTAAGTACCATTTCTCTCATATCTCCAAATTTTGGTACCCAAATCCTTTCAGCCCTATACCGGGTTCCGTCTTCCCGAATATTAAGATGCTTCTCCGATCCTTTGGGTATTTCATCCTTTAAATTTCCCTCTTTTAAAACTCCTTGTTGCGCCTCCTTTATTTGAGTAGTAATGTTATTATGAATCATTATATTCATAGATTTTACTCGAATGGGTTCTCTGTCCTTCCTGCTCAAGGCATCGGCTACCACATTTGCCTTCCCCGGGTGGTAACGAATCTCAAAGTCGTAATCATTCAATAATTCAATCCACCTACGCTGCCTCATATTCAGTTGTTTCTGATTAAATATGTGTTGAAGACTTTTGTGGTCGGTATATATAATACTTTTGACCCCATATAAGTAGTGCCTCCAAGTCTTTAATGCAAAAACAACCGCGCCTAATTCCAAATCATGCGTCGTATAATTTTGTTCGTGAATCTTCAATTGTCTAGACGCATAAGCAATCACCTTCGTTCGTTGCATTAATACACAACCGAGACCTTGCTTTGATGCATCACAATAAATCACAAAATCATCATTCCCTTCAGGCAATGACAATATAGGTGCCGTAGTTAGATTTTTCTTCAATAACTGAAACGCTTTCTCTTGTTCATCATTCCATTCAAATTTCTTCCCTTTATGCGTTAATGCAGTCAAGGGTTTTGCTATTCTGGAAAAGTCTTGGATGAACCTTCTGTAGTAACCAGCTAGTCCTAAAAACTGGCGTATGTGTTTCGGAGTTTTTGGGGTTTCCCACTTTTCAACAGTTTCTATCTTTGCCGGATCCACCTTAATACCTTCTTTGTTCACTATGTGACCGAGGAATTGAACTTCTTCCAACCAAAATGCACACTTTGAAAACTTAGCGTACAATTCTTCCTTTCTCAATACTTCTAACACCTTTCTCAAATGTTCACCGTGTTCTTGGTCATTCTTTGAGTAAATAAGTATGTCATCAATGAAAACAATGACAAACTTGTCAAGGTATGGTCCACACACTCGGTTCATAAGGTCCATGAACACAGCTGGTGCATTAGTTAAACCAAACGGCATGGCCATAAACTTGTAATGACCATAACGTGTTCTGAAAGCAGTCTTTGGAATATCATCTTCTTTCACCCGCATTTGATGATACTCGGAACGTAAGTCAATCTTTGAATAAACAGACGAGCCTTGTAGTTGATCAAATAAGTCGTCGATTCTCGGTAGTGGGTAGCGGTTCTTGATGGTAAGTTTGTTCAACTCTCGGTAGTCGATACACAACCTGAATGTACCATCTTTCTTCTTGACAAACAAAACAGGAGCTCCCCACGGTGATGTGCTTGGTCGAATGAAACCACGCTCTAAAAGTTCTTGTAATTGGCTTTGCAGTTCTTTCATCTCGTTGGGTGCGAGTCTGTAAGGAGCACGAGCTATTGGTGCAGCTCCTGGTACAAGATCTATTTGAAATTCAACGGATCGATGTGGGGGTAATCCCGGTAATTCTTTTAGAAATACATCGGGAAATTCTTTTGCGACGGGAACATCATTGATGCTCTTTTCTTCAGTTTGTACTTTCTCGAAGTGTGCTAGAACAGCATAGCAACCTTTTCTTATTAGTTTTTGTGCCTTCAAATTACTAATAAGATGTAGCTTCGTGTTGCCCTTTTCTCCGTACACCATTAAGGGTTTTCCTTTTTCTCGTATAATGCGAATTGCATTTTTGTAACAAACGATCTCTGCTTTCACTTCTTTCAACCAGTCCATACCGATTATCACATCAAAACTCCCTAACTCTACTGGTATCAAATCAATCTTAAATGTTTCGCTAACCAGTTTAATTTCTCGATTTCGACATATATTATCTGCTGAAATTAATTTACCATTTGCTAATTCGAGTAAAAATTTACTATCCAAAGGCGTCAATGGACAACTTAATTTAGCACAAAAATCTCTACTCATATAGCTTCTATCCGCACCCGAATCAAATAAAACGTAAGCAGATTTATTGTCAATAAGAAACGTACCCGTAACAAGCTCCGGGTCTTCCTGTGCCTCTACCGCATTAATATTGAAAACTCTTCCACGGCCTTGTCCATTCGTGTTCTCCTGGTTCGGGCAATTTCTAATAATGTGGCCTAGTTTTCCACATTTGTAACAAACTACATTGGCATAACTTGCTCCGACACTACTTGCTCCGCCATTACTCGTTCCGACACCATTTGTTCCTTTCGTTCTATTAACCCCTGGTCCGTAGACCTCACACTTCGCCGCGCTATGACCATTTCTTTTACACTTGTTGCAAAATTTGGTGTAGAACCCCGAGTGATTCTTTTCACACCTTTGGCATAGCTGCTTCTGATTGTTGTTGTTGTTGCGGTTATTATTGTTGTTGGGATGATTGTTGTAGTTGCTGTTGTTGTTGTTGTTGTTGTTGGGCCGTTTGTTGTAGTTGCGATTGATGTTGCGATTGTTGGGATAATTGTTGCGATTATTGTTGTAATTGCTGTTGTTGTTGTATTGGTGATTCTTATCACCGTTTTCCTCCCACTTTCTTTTGACTTGCTTCACATTGGCCTCTTCAGCAGTCTGTTCTTTAATTCTTTCTTCAATCTGGTTCACTAGTTTGTGAGCCATTCTACATGCCTGTTGTATAGAGGCGGGCTCGTGTGAACTTATATCTTCTTGGATTCTTTCCGGTAATCCTTTCACAAACGCGTCGATCTTCTCTTCCTCATCTTCGAATGCTCCCGGACACAATAGGCACAATTCTGTGAATCGTCTTTCGTACGTGGTAATATCAAATCCTTGGGTTCGTAACCCCCTAAGTTCTGTCTTGAGCTTATTGACCTCGGTTCTGGGACGGTACTTCTCGTTCATCAAGTGCTTGAATGCTGACCACGGTAGTGCGTACGCATCGTCTTGTCCCACTTGCTCTAGATAGGTATTCCACCATGTTAACGCAGAACCTGTGAAGGTATGCGTAGCGTACTTCACTTTGTCCTCTTCAGTACACTTACTTATGGCAAACACTGATTCGACCTTCTCAGTCCACCGTTTCAATCCGATCGGTCCTTCGGTTCCATCAAATTCCAAAGGTTTGCAGGCAGTGAATTCTTTGTAGGTGCATCCTACACGATTTCCTGTACTGCTAGATCCAAGGTTATTATTGGTATGTAGCACAGCCTGTACTGCGGCTATGTTTGAAGCTAGAAAAGTACGGAATTCCTCTTCATTCATATTCACGGTGTGTCGAGTAGTCGGTGCCATTTCCTTCAAAATAGTCAAATGGAACAAGTTAATCATACAGAATATTAAGAGTAGTTAATAGTATTTCGTAGCATAATATGAACTCATTTATAAAAGCTTTTTCTTCATATTAGCGTTTTATAAGTTTAAATTCGGGTAGTACCTACCCGTTAAGTTCATACTTAGTAGCTAATATACAATTCAACTACTACAATTCTATATGAAAAACTGATTATAATAATATTTCGCGTTCAAACTTTTATACAATATTTTACAAACTTACAATACCGCTTATTTTACATAAAGCATGAAATATAGCACACAATAACTTTGATACAAGATAGTTGTGAAGATAATTCTAGCTAGTACACAAGTCGTTCAGCAAAGGCAATAAAGACACGTAATTCATACGTCCAGAAACAAGTCATGCATTCTGGTTTTACTAGGACTACTTCCCATCCTTGGTCTTGTGCAACATAACCGTTATGGCCGTTGATAAGACAGCGTGTTGTAACGTCATCAAAGGGACGAGGGTTACGTAATGTCCAACAGTCCCGTAATAATCTAAAAACCTCATTTCTTACCCCAATTACCGACTCCGTCACTTGTGGAAACGTTTTGTTTAATAGTTGTAGCCCGATGTTCTTGTTCTCACTTTGGTGAGAAGCGAACATTACTAATCCGTAAGCATAACATGCTTCTTTATGTTGCATGTTAGCCGCTTTTTCTAAATCACGAAGTCCAATATTCGAATATATTGAGTCAAAATAATTTCTTAACCCGTTGCGTAAAATAGCATTTGGGTTCCCCGCAATATATGCGTCAAAGTAAACACATCGTAACTTATGGGTTTCCCAATGTGATATCCCCCATCTTTCAAACGAAAGTCTCTTATAAACCAAGACATTCTTGGAACGTTCTTCGAATGTCTTACAAACTGATCTCGCCTTAAATAGTTGTGCCGAAGAATTCTGGCCGACTCTAGACAAGATTTCATCAATCATGTCTCCGGGTAGGTCTCTTAAAATATTGGGTTGTCTATCCATTTTGTGTTTTTAAACTGTAAAATAGACAAGAGTTAGATTCATAAAAAAAATACTTATTAATACAAGCAATTTTTACATATATCATAAAGCATAAGAACACTATATTACATATATTACACCACACGAATACAACTATCTTATTCCGACTCGCTCGTTTCTTCTTCTTCGGTTTTGGTTCGTTTTGCCAAGTTTCTAGGGATATATGATGTTCCCCTAATACGAGCCGTCGTTGTCCACATTGGTTTAGAAAAACCTGGTGGTTTAGAGGTTCCCGGGTCATTGTTACAACTTAAGGACTTCGGGGGTTGACGATACATATAAAGTTCATCGGGGTTGGAATTAGATTTCTCTATTTTTATGCCCTTTCCCTTATTATTTTCTTTTGCCTTTTTAAATTCAGTTGGGGTAATTTCTATAACATCATCGGAATTCTCGTCGGAATCCGATTCATCGGAGAATTGGTAATCCTCCCAATATTTTGCTTCCTTGGCGGAAACACCATTGACCATAATTAACTTTGGTCGGTTGGTTGAGGATTTTCTTTTACTTAACCGTTTTATTATTTCCCCCACCGGTTCTATTTCTTCATCCGGTTCCGATTCTTCTTCCGGTTCCGATTCTTCTTCCGGTTCCGACTCTTCTTCCGGTTCCTCTTCGGGAACTTGTGAATCAGTCCACAAATCATTCCAATTTACATTTGTCTCTTCATTATTATTAGGTGAGTCAATGGGACTTGTTCTAGAGGTAGACATCTATCACATAATATCAAACACGTTAAGAGATTAATATATCACATAATATTCATATGTTAAAAATATATAGTTTCCAACAAAAATGTTAAGCAATCATTTTTAAAGAAAACACGGTCGAAGTCCAGACTCACTAATGCATCCTAACAAACTCGATAAGACACACTAATGCAAATTTTCTGGTTCTCTAAGACCAACGCTCGGATACCAACTGAAATGTCCCGTTCTTATTGATTAAAAACGTTCCATATTAATTGATTTCGTTGCGAGGTTTTGACCTCTATATGAGACATTTTTCAAAGACTGCATTCATTTTAAAACAAACCATAACCTTTATTTCATCAATAAAGGTTTAAAAAGCTTTACGTAGATTATCAAATAATGATAATCTAAAATATCCTGTTTACACACGACCATTACATAATGGTTTACAATACAAATATGTTACAACAAAATAAGTTTCTTGAATGCAGTTTTTACACAATATCATACAAGCATGGACTCCAAATCTCGTCCTTATTTAAGTATGCGACAGCGGAAGCTCTTAATAATCACCTGAGAATAAACATGCTTAAAACGTCAACAAAAATGTTGGTGAGTTATAGGTTTAACCTATATATATCAAATCATAATAATAGACCACAAGATTTCATATTTCAATACACATCCCATACATAGAGATAAAAATCATTCATATAGTGAACACCTGGTAACCGACATTAACAAGATGCATATATAAGAATATCCCCATCATTCTGGGACACCCTTCGGATATGATATAAATTTCGAAGTACTAAAGCATCCGGTACTTTGGATGGGGTTTGTTAGGCCCAATAGATCTATCTTTAGGATTCGCGTCAATTAGGGTGTCTGTTCCCTAATTCATAGATTACCAGACTTAATAAAAAGGGGCATATTCGATTTCGATAATTCAACCATAGAATGTAGTTTCACGTACTTGTGTCTATTTTGTAAATCATTTATAAAACCTGCATGTATTCTCATCCCAAAAATATTAGATTTTAAAAGTGGGACTATAACTCACTTTCACTGATTTTTACTTCGTCGGGAAGTAAGACTTGGCCACTGGTTGATTCACGAACCTATAACAATATATACATATATATTAAAGTATGTTCAAAATATATTTACAACACTTTTAATATATTTTGATGTTTTAAGTTTATTAAGTCAGCTGTCCTCGTTAGTAACCTATAACTAGTTGTCCACAGTTAGATGTACAGAAATAAATCGATAAATATTATCTTGAATCAATCCACGACCCAGTGTATACGTATCTCAGTATTGATCACAAATCAAACTATATATATTTTGGAATCAACCTCAACCCTGTATAGCTAACTCCAACATTCACATATAGAGTGTCTATGGTTGTTCCGAAATATATATAGATGTGTCGACATGATAGGTCGAAACATTGTATACGTGTCTATGGTATCTCAAGATTACATAATATACAATACAAGTTGATTAAGTTATGGTTGGAATAGATTTGTTACCAATTTTCACGTAGCTAAAATGAGAAAAATTATCCAATCTTGTTTTACCCATAACTTCTTCATTTTAAATCCGTTTTGAGTGAATCAAATTGCTATGGTTTCATATTGAACTCTATTTTATGAATCTAAACAGAAAAAGTATAGGTTTATAGTCAGAAAAATAAGTTACAAGTCGTTTTTGTAAAGGTAGTCATTTCAGTCGAAAGAACGACGTCTAGATGACCATTTTAGAAAACATACTTCCACTTTGAGTTTAACCATAATTTTTGGATATAGTTTCATGTTCATAATAAAAATCATTTTCTCAGAATAACAACTTTTAAATCAAAGTTTATCATAGTTTTTAATTAACTAACCCAAAACAGCCCGCGGTGTTACTACGACGGCGTAAATCCGGTTTTACGGTGTTTTTCGTGTTTCCAGGTTTTAAATCATTAAGTTAGCATATCATATAGATATAGAACATGTGTTTAGTTGATTTTAAAAGTCAAGTTAGAAGGATTAACTTTTGTTTGCGAACAAGTTTAGAATTAACTAAACTATGTTCTAGTGATTACAAGTTTAAACCTTCGAATAAGATAGCTTTATATGTATGAATCGAATGATGTTATGAACATCATTACTACCTTAATTTCCTTGGATAAACCTACTGGAAAATAGAAAAATGGATCTAGCTTCAATGGATCCTTGGATGGCTCGAAGTTCTTGAAGCAGAATCATGACACGAAAACAAGTTCAAGTAAGATCATCACTTGAAATAAGATTGTTATAGTTATAGAAATTGAACCAAAGTTTGAATATGATTATTACCTTGTATTAGAATGATAACCTACTGTAAGAAACAAAGATTTATTGAGGTTGGATGATCACCTTACAAGATTGGAAGTGAGCTAGCAAACTTGAAAGTATTCTTGATTTTATGAAACTAGAACTTTTGGAATTTATGAAGAACACTTAGAACTTGAAGATAGAACTTGAGAGAGATCAATTAGATGAAGAAAATTGAAGAATGAAAGTGTTTGTAGGTGTTTTTGGTCGTTGGTGTATGGATTAGATATAAAGGATATGTTATTTTGTTTTCATGTAAATAAGTCATGAATGATTACTCATATTTTTGTAATTTTATGAGATATTTCATGCTAGTTGCCAAATGATGGTTCCCACATGTGTTAGGTGACTCACATGGGCTGCTAAGAGCTGATCATTGGAGTGTATATACCAATAGTACATACATCTAAAAGCTGTGTATTGTACGAGTACGAATACGGGTGCATACAAGTAGAATTGTTGATGAAACTGAACGAGGATGTAATTGTAAGCATTTTTGTTAAGTAGAAGTATTTTGATAAGTGTATTGAAGTCTTTCAAAAGTGTATAAATACATATTAAAACACTACATGTATATACATTTTAACTGAGTCGTTAAGTCATCGTTAGTCGTTACATGTAAGTGTTGTTTTGAAACCTTTAGGTTAACGATCTTGTTAAATGTTGTTAACCCAATGTTTATAATATCAAATGAGATTTTAAATTATTATATTATCATGATATTATCATGTATGAATATCTCTTAATATGATATATATACATTAAATGTCTTTACAACGATAATCGTTACATATATGTCCCGTTTAAAAATCATTAAGTTAGTAGTCTTGTTTTTACATATGTAGTTCATTGTTAATATACTTTATGATATGTTTTCTTATCATAGTATCATGTTAACTATATATATATATCCATATATATGTCATCATATAGTTTTTACAAGTTTTAACGTTCGTGAATCACCGATCAACTTGGGTGGTCAATTGTCTATATGAAACATATTTCAATTAATCAAGTCTTAACAAGTTTGATTGCTTAACATGTTGGAAACATTTAATCATGTAAATATCAATCTCAATTAATATATATAAACATGGAAAAGTTCGGGTCACTACATAAATACACTATATGTATATACATTTTAACCGAGTCATTAAGTCATCGTTAGTCGTTACATGTAAGTGTTGTTTTGAAACCTTTAAGTTAACGATCTTGTTAAATGTAATTAATTCATTGTTATTATACTTAAATGAGATGTTAAATTGTTATGTTAACATGATAACATGGTGTATGAATATATCTTAACATCATATATATATATGTTAAAATACTATTACAATGATAATCGTTACGTATATATATTGTTTCGAAATTCTTAAGTTAGTAGTCTTGTTTTACATATGTAGTTCATTGTTAATATACTTAATGATATATATGATTATCATTTTATCATGTTAAATATAGTGTAACAATATCTTAATATGATACATATGTATTTAGTAAGACGTTGTTATAACGATAATCGTTATATATATCGTTTCGAGTTTCTTAATTCAATAGTCTCATTTTTATGTATATAACTCATTACTAAAATACCTAATGAGATACTTACTTATCATAATATCATGTTAACTATATATATAACCATATATATGTCATCATATACTTTTTACAAGTTTTAACGTTCGTGAATCACCGGTCAACTTGGGTGGTCAATTGTCTATATGAAACCTATTTCAATTAATCACGTCTTAACAACTTTGATTGTTTAACATGTTGGAAACACTTAATCATGTAATTAACAAATTCAATTAATATATATAAGCATGGAAAAGTTCGGGTCACTACAGTACCTACCCGTTAAATAAATTTCGTCCCGAAATTTTAAGCAGTTGGAGGTGTTGACGTATCTTCTGGAAATAAGTGCGGGTATTTCTTCTTCATCTGATCTTCTCGTTCCCAGGTGAACTCAGGTCCTCTACGAGCATTTCATCGAACCTTAACAATTGGTATCTTGTTTTGCTTAAGTCTTTTAACTACACGATCCATTATTTTGACGGGTTCTTCGATGAATTGAAGTTTTTCGTTGATTTGGATTTCGTCTAATGGAATAGTGAGATCTTCTTTATCAAAAGATTTCTTCAAATTCGAGACGTGGAAAGTGTTATGTACAGCCGCGAGTTGTTGAGGTAACTCAAGTCGGTAAGCTACTGGTCCGGCGCGATCAATAACCTTGAATGGTCCAATATACCTTGGGTTTAATTTCCCTCGTTTACCAAATCGAACAACGTCTTTTCAAGGTGCAACTTTAAGCATGACCATCTCTCCAATTTCAAATTCTATATCTTTTCTTTTAATGTCAGCGTAGCTCTTTTGTCTACTTTGGGCGGTTTTCAACCGTTGTTGAATTTGGATGATCTTCTCGGTAGTTTCTTGTATTATCTCCGGACCTGTAATCTGTCTATCCCCCACTCCACTCCAACAAATCGGAGACCTGCACTTTCTACCATAGAGTGCTTCAAACGGCGCCATCTCAATGCTTGAATGGTAGCTATTGTTGTAGGAAAATTCCGCTAACGGAAGGTGTCGATCCCAACTGTTTCCGAAATCAATAACACATGCTCTTAGCATTTCTTCAAGCGTTTGTATCGTCCTTTCGCTCTGCCCATCAGTTTGTGGATGATAAGTAGTACTCATGTCTAGACGAGTTCCTAATGCTTGCTGTAATGTCTGCCAGAATCTTGAAATAAATCTGCCATCCCTATAAGAGATAATAGAGATTGGTATTCCATGTCTGGTGACGACTTCCTTCAAATACAATCGTGTTAACTTCTCCATCTTGTCATCTTCTCTTATTGGCAGGAAGTGTGCTGATTTGGTGAGACGATCAACTATTACCCAAATAGTATCAAAACCACTTGCAGTCCTTGGCAATTTAGTGATGAAATCCATGGTAATATTTTCCCATTTCCATTCCGAAATTTCGAGTTGTTGAAGTAGACCTGATGTTTTTTGATGTTCAGCTTTGACCTTAGAACACGTCAAACATTCTCCTACATATCTCGCAATATCGGCTTTCATACCCGGCCACCAAAAATTTTTCTTGAGGTCCTTGTACATCTTTTCCGCTCCGGGATGTATTGAGTATCTGGTTTTATGTGCTTCCCCAAGTACCAATTTTCTCACATCTCCAAACTTTGGTACCCAAATTCTTTCGGCTCTATACCGGGTTCCGTTTTCTCGAATATTAAGGTGTTTCTCCGATCCTTTGGGTATTTCATTCTTCAAATTCCCTTCTTTTACGACACCCTGTTGCGCCTCTTTTATTTGAGTAGTAAGGTTAGTACGAATAATTATATTCATAGCTTTTACCCACATAGGTTCTCTGTCCTTTCTACTCAAAGCGTCTGCTACCACATTCGCCTTCCCCGGATGGTAACGAATCTCGAAATCGTAATCATTCAATAACTCAATCCACCTACGCTGCCTCATGTTTAGTTGTTTCTGATTAAATATGTGTTGGAGACTTTTGTGATCGGTATATATAATACTTTTGACCCCATATAAGTAGTGCCTCCAAGTCTTTAATGCAAAAACAACCGCGCCTAATTCCAAATCATGCATCATATAATTCTGTTCGTGAATCTTCAATTGCCTAGATGCATAAGCAATTACCTTCGTTCTTTGCATTAATACACAACCGAGACCTTGCTTTGAGGCGTCACAATATATCACAAAATCATCATTCCCTTCAGGCAATGACAATATAGGTGCCGTAGTTAACTTTTTCTTCAACAATTGAAACGCTTTTTCTTGTTCATCCTTCCATTCAAATTTCTTCCCTTTATGCGTTAATGCAGTCAATGGTTTTGCTATTTTGGAAAAATCTTGGATGAATCTTCTGTAGTAACCAGCTAATCCTAAAAATTGGCGTATGTATTTCGGAGTTTTCGGGGTTTCCCATTTTTCAACGGTTTCAATCTTTGCTGGATCCACCTGAATACCTTCTTTGTTCACTATGTGACCGAGGAATTGAACTTCTTTCAACCAAAATGCATACTTTGAAAACTTAGCGTACAGTTTTTCTTTCCTCAACAACTCTATCACTTTTCTCAAATGTTCTTCGTGCTCTTGGTCATTCTTTAAGTAAGTATGTCATCGATGAAAACAATGACAAACTTGTCAAGGTATGGTCCACACACTCGGTTCATGAGATCCATGAACACAGCTGGTGCGTTAGTCAACCCAAACGGCATAACCATAAACTCGTAATGACCGTAACGCGTCCTAAAAGCAGTCTTTGAAATATCATCCCCCTTCACCCGCATTTGATGATACCCAGAACGAAAATCAATCTTCGAATAAACTGACGAGCCTTGTAGTTGATCAAATAAGTCGTCGATTCTCGATAGTGGGTAGCGGTTCTTGATGGTAAGTTTGTTCAACTCTCGGTAGTCGATACATAACCTAAATGTACCATCCTTCTTATTGACAAACAAAACAGGAGCTCTCCACGGTGATGTGCTTGGTCGAATGAAACCACGCTCTAAAAGTTCTTGTAATTGGCTCTGAAGTTCCTTCATTTCGCTGGGTGCGAGTCTGTATGGAGCACGAACTATTGGTGCAGCTCCCGATACAAGGTCTATTTAAAATTCAACGGATCGGTGTGGAGGTAGTCCCGGTAATTCTTTCGAAAATACATCGGGAAATTCTTTTGCGACGGGAACATCATTGATGTTCTTTTCTTCGGAATTGACTTTCTCGATGTGTGCTAGCACAGCATAGCAACCTTTTCTTATTAGTTTTTGTGCCTTCAGGTTACTAATAAGATTTAACTTCGCGTTGCTCTTTTCTCCGTACACCATTAAGGGTTTTCCTTTTTCTCGTATAATGCGAATTGCATTTTTGTAACAAACGATCTCTGCTTTCACTTCTTTCAACCAGTCCATACCGATTATCACATCAAAACTCCCTAACTCTACTGGTATCAAGTCAATCTTAAATGTTTCGCTAACTAGTTTAATTTCTCGATTCCGACATATATTATCTGCTGTAATTAATTTACCGTTTGCTAATTCAAGTAAAAATTTATTATCCAAGGGCGTCGGTAAGTAACTTAGTTTAGCACAAAAATCTCTACTCATATAGCTTCTATCCGCACCTGAATCAAATAAAACATAAGCAGATTTATTGTCAATAAGAAACGTACCCGTAACAAGCTCCGGGTCTTCCTGTGCTTCTGCCATATTAATATTGAAAACTCTTCCACGGCCCTGCCCATTAGTATTCCCCTGATTCGGGCAATTTCTACTAAAGTGGCCCATTTTTCCACATCCAAAACAAACTATGGCGGTGTTATTTGTTCCGACATTTTTTGTTCTTTTAGTTCTGTTATGCATTGGTCCGTAGATTTCGCACTTCTTCGCGCTATGACCATTTCTCTTACACTTGTTGCAAAATTTCCTGCAAAACCCCAGGTGATGCTCTTCACATCTTTGGCATGGTTGTTTTTGGTTTTATTTTGCCATTGTTGTTATTGAGATTGTTGTTGGGATTGTTATTGTTGCTGTTGTTGTTATTGTTGTTGTTGTTGTTGTTATTGTTGTTGTTGTTGTTGTTGTTGTTATTGTTGTTGTTGTTGTTGTATTGGTGACTCTTGTCATTGGTTTCTTCCCACTTTCTCTTGACTTGTTTCATGTTAGCCTCTTCGGTCGCCTGCTCTTTAATCCTTCCTTCGATCCGGTTCACTAATTTGTGAGCCATTCGACTTGCCTTTTGTATGGAGGCGGGCTCGTGTGAACTCACATCTTCTTGAATTCTTTCCGGTAACCCTTTTACAAATGCGTCGATCTTCTCTTCTTCGTCTTCGAACGTTCTGGGACACAATAGGCACAATTCTGTGAATCATCGTTCGTACGTGGTGATATCGAAACCTTGCGTTCGTAATCCTCTAAGCTCTACCTTGAGCTTATTGACCTCGTTTCTGGGATGATACTTCTCGTTCATCAATTGCTTGAATGCTGACCATGGTAGTGCGTGAGTAGCATCTTGTCCTACCTGCTCGAGATAGGTATTCCACCATGTTAACGCCGTACCTGTGAAGGTATGCGTAGCGTACTTAACTTTGTCCTCTTCAGTACACTTACTTATGGCAAACACCGATTTGACCTTCTCGGTCCACCGTTTCAATCCAATTGGTCCTTCGGTTCCATCAAATTCCAAAGGTTTGCAGGCAGTGAATTCTTTGTAGGAGCATCCTACACGATTTCTTGCAGAATTAGTTCCACTGCTAGATCCAGAGTTATTGTTATTTTGCATCGCAGCCTGCACTGCGGCTATGTTCGCAGCAAGGAAAACACGAAAGTCTTCCTCACTCATGTTCAAGTTCTGACGAGTCGCCGGTGCCATTTCCTTCAAAAATAGCCAAAAGAATTGAGTTAATCATATAGAATTTAAGAGTAGTCAATAGTATTTCGTAGCATTATATGAACTTATTTATAAAAGCTTTTTCTTCATATTAGCATTTTATAGTTTTAATTCGGGTAGTACCTACCCGTTATGTTCATACTTAGTAGCTAATATGCAATTCAACTACTACAATTCTATATAAAAAACTGATTATAATAATATTTCGCGTTCAAAGTTTTATACAATATTTTACAAACTTACATTACCGCTATTATACATATAGTATGAAATATAGCACACAATAACTTTGATACAAAACAGTTGTGACAACAATCCTAGTTAATACGCAAGTCGTTCAGCAAAGGCAATAAAAACACGTAAGTCATAAGTCCAGAAACAAGTCATGCATTCTGGTTTTACTAAGACTACTTCCCATCCTTGGTCTTGTGGAACATAACCGTTGTGGCCATTGACAAGACAGCATGTTGTAATGTCGTCAAAGGGACGAGGGTTTCGTAATGTCCAACATCACCGTAATAATCTAAAAACCTTGTTCCCAACTACTGAATCCGTCACTTGTGGGAAGGTTTTATTTAAAAGTTGTAATCCGATGTTCTTTTTCTCACTTTGGTGAGAAGCGAACATCACTAACCCGTAAGCATAACATGCTTCTTTATGTTGCATGTTAGAAGCTCTTTCTAACTTACGAAGTCCTATGTTGGGATATGTTAAGTCAAAATAGGTTCTTAACCCGTAGCGTAAAATTGCATTTGGGTTCCCCGCATTTAACGCTTTAAAGAAAACACGGCGTAACTTACGGTGTCCCCAATGTGATATACCCCATCTTTCAAATGAAAGCCTTTTATAAACTAAGGCATGCCTGGAACGTTCATCAAATGTTCTACACACTAATTACGCCATAAATAATTGTGCCGATGAATTCTGACTGACTTTAGACAAGATTTCATCAATCATGTCCCCTGGTAGGTCTTCTAAAATATTCGGTTGTCTACCCTTTACATCCATTTTGTTTTTATACTGTAAAATAGACAAGGATTAGATTCGTAAAAAAAATAATTAACAAACAATACAAGCAATTTTTACATAGAACATAAAAGGACAAGCACAATGCAATACATATAATACACAACATGATTACAACCCTCTAATCTGAATCACTGGTTTCTTCTTCTTTGGACTTGGTTCGTTTTCCAAATTTTCTAGGGATATATGGTGTTCCTCTAATATGAGCCATCGTTTTCCACAATAGTTTAGAAAAACCTGGAAGTTTAGAGGTTCCCGGGTTATTGTTACAATTTAGGAAATACGGACATTGCCGATACATATAAAGTTCATCGGGGTTGGAATCTGGTTTCTCTATTTTTATACCTTTTCCCTTATTATTTTCTTTTGCTTTATTAAATTGGGTCGAGGTAATTTCTATAACATCATCGGAATCCTCATCGGGATCTGATTCATCAGAAAATTGGTAATCTTCCCAATATTTTGCTTCCTCGGCGGAAACACCATTGACCATTATTAACTTTGGTCCGTTGGTTGAGGATTTTCGTTTATTTAACCGATTTACTGTAGGTATCACTATTTGTTCCTCCAGAACCTCTTCTTCTTCCTGTTCTTCCTCTTCCAGTTCCTCCTCTTCCGGTTCCTCTTCTTCCGGTTCCTCCTCTTCCGGTTCCTCCTCTTCCGGAATTTGTGAATCTTCCCAAAGTATATTCGACTCTTCATTATTATTAGGTGAGTCGATGGAATTTGTACTAGTAGTAGACATCTATCACACAGTATCAAACACATTAAGAGGCTAATATATCACATGATATTTACATGTTAATAATATATAGTTTCCAAAAAAAGTGTTAAGCAATCGTTTTTAAAGAAAACACGGTCGAAGTCCAGACTCACTAATGTATCCTAACAAACTCGATAAGACACACTAATGCAAATTTATGGTTCTCTAAGACCAACGCTCGGATACCAACTGAAATGTCCCGTTCATATTGATTATAAACGTTCCATATTAATTGATTTCGTTGCGAGGTTTTGACCTCTATATGAGACGTTTTTCAAAGACTGCATTCGTTTTTAAAACAAACCATAACCTTTATTTTATCAACAAGGTTAAAAGGACACCACCTAGATTATCAGAAATGATAATCTAAAAATATCACACTTACACACTACTAATACATATTGGTTTACAATATTAATATGTTACAACAAATTAAATTTCGAATGCAGTTTTAAACAATATTATACAAGAATGATGACTCCAAATCTTGTCCATATATTAGCATGCAACAGCGGAAGCTCTTAATAATCACCTGAGAATAAACATGCTTTAAACGTCAACAAAAATGTTGGTGAGTTATAGGTTTAACCTATATATTTATCAAATCGTAATAATAGACCACAAGATTTCATATTTCAGTATACATCCCATACAGAGAGATAAAAATCATTCATATGGAGAACACCTGGTAACCGACATTAACAAGATGCATATAAGAATATCCCCATCATTCCGGGACATCCATCGGACATGATATAAAAACTTGAAGTACTAAAGCATCCGCTACACCGGATGGGGTTTGTTGGGACCAATAGATCTATCTTTAGGATTCGCGTCAATTAGTAGACCGATTTACTAATTTTTAGGTTACCAAGTAAAAGGGGCATATTCGACTTCGATTGTTCAACCATAGAAAGTAGTTTCATGTACTTGTGTCTATTTTGCAAAACATTTATAAAGCTGCATGTATTCTCATCCCAAAAATATTAGATTTTAAAAGTGGGACTATAACTCACTTTCACAGATTTTTTACTTCGTCGGGAAGTAAGACTTGGCCACTGGTCGATTCACGAACCTATAGCAAATATGTACATATATATCAAAGTATGTTCAAAATATATTTACAACATTTTTAATACGTTTTAATGTTTTAAGTTTATTAAGTCAGCTGTCCTCGTTAGTAACCTACAATTAGTTGTCCACAGTTAGATGTACAAAAATAAAGCAATATATATTATCTCGAATCAATCCATGACCTCGTGTATACAAGCCTCAGGCTAGATCACAACTCAAAGTATATATAATATTTTGAAATCAACCTCAACCCTGTATAGCTAACTCCAACATTACTGCATATAGAGTGTCTATGGTTGTTCCAAATAATATATATAGATGGGTCGATATGATATGTCAAAATATTGTATACGTGTCTATGGTATCCCAAGATTACATAATATGTATAATACAATATAAATTAGTTAGGATATGTTTAGTCTAGATTTGCTACAAAATTTTCGTAGCTAAAACTAGCAAGTTTATCCAATTTTGTTTTACCCGTCATTTCTTCATTTCGAATCCGTTTTGAGTGATTCAAGTTGATATGGTTTCATAATGAACTAAAATTTATGAAACTAAACAGAAAAAGTATAAGTTTATAGTCGGAAATACAGGTTACAAGTCATTTTTAAAGAGGTAGTCATTTTTGTCGAAAAAACGACATCTTGATGACCATTTTGAAAAACATACTTCCACTTTGTGTTTAACCATGATTTTTAGATATAGTATCATGTTCATATGTAATATCATTTTTCCAGAAAACAAACTTCCAATTCAAAGATTAAGATACTTTTTATTATTTTTTAACCCAAAACAGCCCCCGATTTCACTACGACGGCGTATGTCCGGTTTTACGGTGTTCTTCGTGTTTCCAGGTTTTAAATCATTAAGTTAGCATATAATATAGATATAGAACATGTGTTTAGTTGATTTTAAAAGTCGAGTTAGAAGGATTAACTTTATTTGCGAACAAGTTTAGAATTAACTAAACTATGTTCTAGTGATTACAAGTTTAAATCTTCGAATAAGATAGCTTTATATGTATGAATCGAATGATGTTATGAACATCATTACTACCTTAAGTTTAGTAGGTAAACCTACTGGAAGTGACAAGAAATGATCTAGTTTCAAAAGATTCTTGGATGGCTTGAAAGTTCTTGAAGTAGAACCATGACACGAAAATAAGTTCAAGTAAGATTTCTGCTCGAATTAAGATTGTTATAGTTATAGAAATTGAATCAAAGTTTGAATATGAGTATTACCTTGAATTAGAGAGATAACCTACTGTAAGTAACAAAGGTTTCTTGATCTTGGATGATTACTTGGAATGGATTAGAAAGCTTGGAAGTAATCTTGCAAACTTGAAAGTGTTCTTGGTTTTATAAAACTAGAACTTATAGAATATATGAAGTACACTTAGAACTTGAATATAGAACTTGAGAGAGATCAATTAGATGAAGAAAATTGAAGAATGAAAGTGTTTGTAGGTGTTTTTGGTCGTTGGTATATGAATTAGATATAAAGGATGTGTAAGTTTGTTTTCATGTAAATAATTCATGAATGATTTATAATATTTTTTGTAATTTTGTGAGATATTTCATGCTAGTTGTCAAATGATAGTTTCCATATGTTTAATGACTCACATGGGCTGCTAAGGAGCTGATCATTGAAGTGTATATATCAATAGTATATACATCTAGAAGCTGTGTATTGTACGAGTACGAATACGGGTGCATACGAGTAGAATTGTTGATGAAAATGAATGAGGATGTAATTGTAAGCATTTTTGTTAAGTAGATGTGCTTTGATATGTGTCTTGAAGTCTTTCAAAAGTGTACTAATACATCTAAATACACTACATGTATATACAATTTAACTGAGTCGTTAAGTCATCGTTAGTCGTTACATGTAAGTGTTGTTTTGAAACCTTTAAGTTAACGATCTTGTTAAATGTAATTAATTCATTGTTATTGTTATTATACTTAAATGAGATGTTAAATTGTTATGTTAACATGATAACATGGTGTATGAATATATCTTAACATCATATATATATGTTAAAATTCTATTACAACGATAATCGTTACGTATATATATTGTTTCAAAATTCTTAAGTTAGTAGTCTTGTTTTACATATGTAGTTCATTGTTAATATACTTAATGATATATATGATTATCATTTTATCATGTTAAATATAGTGTAACAATATCTTAATATGATACATATGTATTTAGTAAGACGTTGTTATAACGATAATCGTTATATATATCGTTTCGAGTTTCTTAATTCAATAGTCTCATTTTTATGTATATAACTCATTGTTAAAATACCTAATGAGATACTTACTTATCATAAGATCATGTTAACTATATATATAACCATATATATGTCATCATATAGTTTTTACAAGTTTTAACGTTCGTGAATCACCGGTCAACTTGGGTGGTCATTTGTCTATATGAAACCTATTTCAATTAATCACGTCTTAACAAGTTTGATTGTTTAACATGTTGAAAACACTTAATCATGTAATTAACAAATTCAATTAATATATATAAGCATGGAAAAGTTCGGGTCACTACATGTGGATTGTTTAATATTATCTCTTAGTCGGACTCTGTGGTTTCACGGGTCATTATACTAATTGACTTTAGCATTTACATTCACTTAATACCTAAAACATATCATTAAATTGTTTCATTTAAACAAATCTGTAGTTCCACGTGTCATTTCACTAGTAATGGGACCCTTCACCATAGTGTAGATATACCCATGCTTCATAGTCTTAACTTTTACTATTACATCGTAATTTCATAATTAAGTAGTGTATATTTTTATCTTGGTTAGTCGGTAAAAGAATTGTTACTTCGTAATTTTCTGTTTTCCGACTTACGGAGTAATTTTTTAGACTTCCAATAACCTTTAGCCGCCTTCCTTTTGCACCTATAAATACGAGAAACGAATTAAATCATTTGGCGGTTATTTCATTTTACATTCAAATTCATAACGAAAACACCAGTTCTAGGGTTTCGTGCGATTCCTTCACCGATTCTTCATACATTTCAATTATAGAGATTCGTAGTTACTTATTCACAAACCGCCGGCCGGAGCTCTCGATCATCAGAAAACATAAACATTGCTGTGAAATCGTATAATCTGAATCCAAAAATGAGCAAGCTAGTAGGTTTATCAGGCATGAAGAGCTTAGATCAGTTCAAATCATCGCTGAGATCGTCTAGTATTGGAGCTGCAAAATTTCAGACCTCTTCACGGCAACCTTCCTATTCAAATTCTAATTCGTCAGGAAGTTTTAATAATTTGAAAGCTTGATGCGGGTATTTCAACTGCTACTCTGAGCTTATTGATTTTATGTTTTTAAATTCATATTATTTTTCTTAAGGTGATTTATTATCTTCCGTATAGAGAAATTAGCTAAAGAGCAAGCTTCTGCGAAAACAGATCTTTACCTAGCGGTATGATTAACACCTTTCTGTATATCTATGTGTATATCTTGTAAATTTTAAGAAATTTGATGTATCTATGCCTAGTTCTGTGCCAGGGATGTTGTATTGTAGATGTATGTAAAACATTTGATGATTCGGTTGATATCTATGTCTATTGATAGAAGTATTATAAATGTATACTACTTATATACTACGCACACTTATAATATCATGTTATCTCGTAAGTAGTATCACTTTGTAGAAGAAAATGGACGCACTTTTACCTGATAGTTGTAGCGAATTCCTTGTGTAATTGTGGATATACGCTTATATATCACTCCATGGGTCAAACAGTTAGAGTTCAATTGGATTTAAGGACCATGTATTGTATTTGGAATGTTCCCGATCTAGTAATACAAGATTTCATCAATCATGTCTCCGGGTAGGTCTCTTAAAATATTGGGTTGTCTATCCATTTTGTGTTTTTAAACTGTAAAATAGACAAGAGTTAGATTCATAAAAAAATACTTATTAATACAAGCAATTTTTACATATATCATAAAGCATAAGCACACTATATTACATATATTACACCACACGAATACAACTATCATATTCCGACTCGCTCGTTTCTTCTTCTTCGGTTTTGGTTCGTTTTGCCAAGTTTCTAGGGATATATGATGTTCCCCTAATACTAGCTGTCGTTTTCCACAACGGTTTAGAAAAACCTGGTGGTTTAGAGGTTCCCGGGTCATTGTTACAACTTAAGGACTTCGGGGGTTGACGATACATATAAAGTTCATCGGGGTTGGAATTAGATTTCTCTATTTTTATGCCCTTTCCCTTATTATTTTCTTTTGCCTTTTTAAATTCAGTTGGGGTAATTTCTATAACATCATCGGAATTCTCGTCGGAATCCGATTCATCGGAGAATTGGTAATCCTCCCAATATTTTGCTTCCTTGGCGGAAACACCATTGACCATAATTAACCTTGGTCGGTTGGTTGAGGATTTTCTTTTACTTAACCGTTTTATTATTTCCCCCACCGGTTCTATTTCTTCATCCGGTTCCGATTCTTCTTCCGGTTCCGATTCTTCTTCCGGTTCCGACTCTTCTTCCGATTCCTCTTCGGGAACTTGTGAATCAGTCCACGAATCATTCCAATTTACATTTGACTCTTCATTATTATTAGATGAGTCAATGGGACTTGTTCTAGAGGTAGACATCTATCACATAATATCAAATGCGTTAAGAGATTAATATATCACATAATATTCACATGTTAAAAATATATAGTTTCCAACAAAATTTGTTAAGCAATCATTTTTCAAGTAAACACGGTCGAAGTCCAGACTCACTAATGCATCCTAACAAACTCGATAAGACACACTAATGCAAAATTCTAGTTCTCTAAGACCAACGCTCGGATACCAACTGAAATGTCCCGTTCTTATTGATTAAAAACGTTCCATATTAATTGATTTCGTTGCGAGGTTTTGACCTCTATATGAGACGTTTTTCAAAGACTGCATTCATTTTTAAAACAAACCATAACCTTTATTTCATAGATAAAGGTTTTAAAAAGCTTTACGTAGATTATCAAATAATGATAATCTAAAATATCCTGTTTACACACGACCATTACATAATGGTTTACAATACAAATATGTTACAACAAAATAAGTTTCTTGAATGCAGTTTTTACACAATATCATACAAGCATGGACTCCAAATCTCGTCCTTATTTAAGTATGCGACAACGGAAGCTCTTAATAATCACCTGAGAGTAAACATGCTTAAAACGTCAACAAAAATGTTGGTGAGTTATAGGTTTAACCTATATATATCAAATCATAATAATAGACCACAAGATTTCATATTTCAATACACATCCCATACATAGAGATAAAAATCATTCATATGGTGAACACCTGGTAACCGACATTAACAAGATGCATATATAAGAATATCCCCATCATTCCGGGACACCCTTCGGATATGATATAAATTTCGAAGTACTAAAGCATCCGGTACTTTGGATGGGGTTTGTTAGGCCCAATAGATCTATCTTTAGGATTCGCGTCAATTAGGGTGTCTGTTCCCTAATTCTTAGATTACCGGACTTAATAAAAAGGGGCATATTCGATTTCGATAATTCAACCATAGAATGTAGTTTCACGTACTTGTGTCTATTTTGTAAATCATTTATAAAACCTGCATGTATTCTCATCCCAAAAATATTAGATTTTAAAAGTGGGACTATAACTCACTTTCACAGATTTTTACTTCGTCGGGAAGTAAGACTTGGCCACTGGTTGATTCACGAACCTATAACAATATATACATATATATCAAAGTATGTTCAAAATATATTTATAACACTTTTAATATATTTTGATGTTTTAAGTTTATTAAGTCAGCTGTCCTCGTTAGTAACCTACAACTAGTTGTCCACAGTTAGATGTACAGAAATAAATCGATAAATATTATCTTGAATCAATCCACGACCCAGTGTATACGTATCTCAGTATTGATCACAACTCAAACTATATATATTTTGGAATCAACCTCAACCCTGTATAGCTAACTCCAACATTCACATATAGAGTGTCTATGGTTGTTCCGAAATATATATAGATGTGTCGACATGATAGGTCGAAACATTGTATACGTGTCTATGGTATCTCAAGATTACATAATATACAATACAAGTTGATTAAGTTATGGTTGGAATAGATTTGTTACCAATTTTCACGTAGCTAAAATGAGAAAAATTATCCAATCTTGTTTTACCCATAACTTCTTCATTTTAAATCCGTTTTGAGTGAATCAAATTGCTATGGTTTCATATTGAACTCTATTTTATGAATCTAAACAGAAAAAGTATAGATTTATAGTCGGAAAAATAAGTTACAAGTCGTTTTTGTAAAGGTAGTCATTTCAGTCGAAAGAACGACGTCTAGATGACCATTTTAGAAAACATACTTTCACTTTGAGTTTAACCATAATTTTTGGATATAGTTTCATGTTCATAATAAAAATCATTTTCTCAGAATAACAACTTTTAAATCAAAGTTTATCATAGTTTTTAATTAAATAACCCAAAACAGCCCGCGGTGTTACTACGACGGCGTAAATCCGGTTTTACGGTGTTTTTCGTGTTTCCAGGTTTTAAATCATTAAGTTAGCATATCATATAGATATAGAACATGTGTTTAGTTGATTTTAAAAGTCAAGTTAGAAGGATTAACTTTTGTTTGCGAACAAGTTTAGAATTAACTAAACTATGTTCTAGTGATTACAAGTTTAAACCTTCGAATAAGATAGCTTTATATGTATGAATCGAATGATGTTATGAACATCATTACTACCTTAAGTTCCTTGGATAAACCTACTGGAAAAGAGAAAAATGGATCTAGCTTCAATGGATCCTTGGATGGCTCGAAGTTCTTGAAGCAGAATCATGACACGAAAACAAGTTCAAGTAAGATCATCACTTGAAATAAGATTGTTATAGTTATAGAAATTGAACCAAAGTTTGAATATGATTATTACCTTGTATTAGAATGATAACCTACTGTAAGAAAAAAAGATTTCTTGAGGTTGGATGATCACCTTACAAGATTGGAAGTGAGCTAGCAAACTTGAAAGTATTCTTGATTTTATGAAACTAGAACTTTTGGAATTTATGAAGAACACTTAGAACTTGAAGATAGAACTTGAGAGAGATCAATTAGATGAAGAAAATTGAAGAATGAAAGTGTTTGTAGGTGTTTTTGGTCGTTGGTGTATGGATTAGATATAAAGGATATGTAATTTTATTTTCATGTAAATAAGTCATGAATGATTACTCATATTTTTGTAATTTTATGAGATATTTCATGCTAGTTGCCAAATGATGGTTCCCACATGTGTTAGGTGACTCACATGGGCTGCTAAGAGCTGATCATTGGAGTGTATATACCAATAGTACATACATCTAAAAGCTGTGTATTGTACGAGTACGAATACGGGTGCATACGAGTAGAATTGTTGATGAAACTGAACGAGGATGTAATTGTAAGCATTTTTGTTAAGTAGAAGTATTTTGATAAGTGTATTGAAGTCTTTTAAAAGTGTATAAATACATATTAAAACACTACATGTATATACATTTTAACTGAGTCGTTAAGTCATCGTTAGTCGTTACATGTAAGTGTTGTTTTGAAACCTTTAGGTTAACGATCTTGTTAAATGTTGTTAACCCAATGTTTATAATATCAAATGAGATTTTAAATTATTATATTATCATGATATTATCATGTATGAATATCCCTTAATATGATATATATACATTAAATGTCTTTACAACGATAATCGTTACATATATGTCTCGTTTAAAAATCATTAAGTTAGTAGTCTTGTTTTTACATATGTAGTTCATTGTTAATATACTTAATGATATATTTACTTATCATAGTATCATGTTAACTATATATATATATCCATATATATGTCATCATATAGTTTTTACAAGTTTTAACGTTCGTGAATCACCGGTCAACTTGGGTGGTCAATTGTCTATATGAAACATATTTCAATTAATCAAGTCTTAACAAGTTTGATTGCTTAACATGTTGGAAACATTTAATCATATAAATATCAATCTCAATTAATATATATAAACATGGAAAAGTTTGGGTCACTACAGTTATGTAGTGAAGTTGATTCAGGATAGCTGCTATTGTTATTTTCTACTTTATTTTTAAGTTATTGTTGGATTTTGTTGATTATGGTTGCACTATGTTTGTTTGGATTATGTTGAATCTTGTTGAACTATGTTGGATTTTTTTTATTCTGGATGAACTATGTTGGATTTATGCTTTAATGTTTCCTATATATAATTGCATCTTTGAATACGGGTAAAGTTATTAATGTGTCAGTTTAATGGGTAAAGTTGTTATATATATATATATATATATATATATATATATATATATATACATACACATTAAAAGAAAGTCTTGATTAACTAATAATTGTTTTCGAAACTCCCTTAATTACCGTTAGATTAGAAAATTACATTATAATACCCCTTGATCCAAGAGTCCTTAATCATCCACTTAAAATATTAGCTAATAAATCAATTTGACATACACTCCATATCTAAAATACCCTTCTAATTATTTCAATTGAATTTAATAGAAAATACGGGACTGGATACCAAATACGAAATACCTAATGGATACCTAATCATGGTAATACTTGGTTCGATTGAAGATTTCGACAAAAATTAGGGTTCAGATTAAGAGAAAACACGGGAACTTTCAACAAAATTAGGGTTCATTCAAACCAAAACACATACGACGACGAAATTGAGAGTAAAAATCTCTCATCCTCTGGACCCTAAAATATCCTAAACCCTTTTTCCTCCTCGACTTTTCCGTGACTCGATCTCTCTTTTCACTATCATGTATCATCTATTGATTTAATTTCCTAGTTTTCCACGGTTTTAATTTCATTGACTATTACTAATTTTTCAATTTACACTTTAAATCATAATTTTTATGTTTTCTTTATATGTGAAGTGCACAGAAAATTGCTGATTGTTATGAACGATTTCTGTTGTTAGATCTTAATAATTTGATGTACATGTATATGTGTATGGTGTTATAGATCTATGACTATGCCCTAATTTGCTAATGTTATTGTTATTGTATTTATTTATATATCTGTTTAGTTAGTTCTTGAAAAAGGTCAATGTATATATTTTATATGTTAATTGTTTATTATTGTGCTTTTCCAAAGCTGTTACTCCAATGTAGTAATTGTTATTGATGATTTTGACCTTTATGATTAAGAATTTAATCTATGATGCACTTATTGTTTGATCGAGAAAAAGAGTCGGAAGAAGCATGAAAACACTACAAATTCATATGATGCTTCTGCTTCTAGGGAACACTCGATCGTACAGAGGGAACACTCGATTAATGTACGCGGGTATTTCTCTGATACATGAATATTGGCTGCATTGATCACATTTGATAAATTTGATGAGCAATCCAATTTATGAAGTAGTTCCAAGAAGCATTGTCAGCATCGATTGGCGCCTTTGCTGAATTTGATTTGGTATCGTCTCTTATACCATTAATAGCTAATAGTAAAAGATATTCATTTGGCTTTTATAAAGACAATTTCATTTGACATTATAATGTCGAGGTTACTAATTTATGACTTTAGATTGATGGGATATTCTTTGCTTAGAGTATGAATATAAAGTTGTATGGATAATTAAAACAAGTGTTCTATTTGACTCTTTGTTACACAATCCAAATTAAAATTAGAGTTTTCCAATTATACACACATGATCAACACATCTACACCAGACATAATTCTTGCCCTAATTCATTGCCTTATACAATAGTCGCAAGAAGAAATTTCACGATTAACATATTCAATATTCATAAAAGAGTTTTAATATTGTTACTGAATTGATATTAATTTAGCAGGTTTATCTCTTTGGTTTTGATTTATGAATCTCTAATTGAATCATCGAGCGACAGTGATGGTAGGTATGAAACCAGTTTCGATTTTTTGTTATCCGTTTCTGATTTATGCTCCGTAATAAATAACATTGATTTACTGTTTTGGATTCTTTTTTTTTATTTTGCAATTTGATCAGGGTTTGTTTTTAAGATAAAAATTCCATATCAGGTTTATTTATTTATTTTTTAATTGATTTAAATTTAGATTTTATGGTTATCTCTTTGATTTTGACATATGAATGTGTTCAACCATGATACTTTATGGATTTGATGTATGACGTTATACTATTTTGATTAGTGAAGCGTTTGAGTATCATGATTCAATTTAAAGCATAATTCTAGCATAATATTATATTATTAGGCATGAAAGTATTACAATTTATAACTACTGTTAATTGAGGATAAAAGTGTGCAGGTTCATTTTCAATGGTGATGATCAAGAGACCTGTGCATAATCCAGTGATTGATCTATTTCGCTGTCTGAAGAATTAATTCTCTAGCCCTATTCATAACAACATCGGTGATCGAGTCATATCACAGTCGCAAATTGGATAAGGTTATACAGTCCATTGTTATATGAAAAATCACTTCGAATCATGTCAAACATTCAATTTTACTGATTTAGTGTTTAAAACATTCAATCAACATTCAATTTTGTTTATTTTCATTTGTTGCTTCTATGTAATCAATTTGTTCACCATAAATTTCAGATATGTCGAATTTGATATATCTTTTTGTTTCATATGAATTTAGGGTTCATAGGATCGACTATAACATCATGTATGACGATTATATTTTAGGGTTTAGGTTTGGGGTTTAAGGTTTAGATTTTAGAGTTGAGGGTTTATAATTTAGGGCTTAGGGTTAGGGTTTAGAGTTTTTAGAGTTTATGGTTTAGGGTTTAGAGGTTAGATTAAGGGTTGATTTAGCGTTTAGGGTTTAGGTCGGGGGTTAGGTTTGGTTTAGTTTTCGGGTTTAGATTTTTTTTTTTTTTTTTTTTTTTTTTTTTAGGGTTTAGAGTTTAGGTTTATGATTTAGGGTTTAGGTTATGGTTTAGATTTTAGGGTGTAGGTTTTTGGGTAGATTTAGGGTTTATGGTTTATATTTTAGGGGTTAGGGTTTAGGTTTAGAGTTTTAGGGGTTAGGTTAAGGTGTAGGGTTTAGAGTTTAAGATTAGATTTAGGGTATAGGGTTTATATTTTAGGGCTTAGGATTTAGGGTTAGGGTTTAGAGTTTTCGGGGGTTTAGGTTAGGATTAAAGCTTTAGGGTTTAGATTTAGGGTGTAGGGTTTAGATTTACCGTTTAGGGTTTAAGTTAGAGTTTAGGTTTGGGTTTAGGATTTAGAGTTTTCGGGGGTTTAGGTTTGGGTTCAGGCTTTAGGATTTAGATTTAGAGTGTAGGGTTTAGAGGTTAGGTTTAGGGTTTAGGCTTGGGTTTAGAGTTTAGATTTAGAGTTTTGGGTTTAGATTTAGGGTTTAGGTTAGGGTTTAGATTCTAGGGTGTAGGGTTTTGGGTTTAGATTTAGGGTTTATAGTTTTTTAGGGGTTAGGTTAGGGTTTAGAGTTTAGGATTTTGGTTTTAGATTAGGGTTTAGGTTAGGGTTTAGATTTTGGGTTTAGGGTATATATTTTAGGTTAAGGGTTTAGGTTTAGGGTTTTGGGTTTAGGTTAGGGTTTCGGATTTAAATTTTAGGGCTTAGGGTTAGGGTTTAGAATAATTCATATTCTAAAAAATAATTAATATTTTGTTTTGTATTCATGATATAATGAATGACGATTTGAATATTTACCAGAAGACCAGTAGTGGGTGTGATAATTAATCATTATAGCAACAAAGATTTAAAGGGATATGTTAGTGTTTATGTGGGTAAATCGAAATAAAGACGTTGCTTTTTATTTACGTTTCTAAAACTGTTGGTAACCCAAATGGGTTTGGAAGATAACATGATTTGCACTAGAATTATAAAACACACCCAAAATGTCACCATGGACTATTTGTGATAATGAAGTGCTACTTGAAATATTCTTATACAAATTATTTCAAACCTACTTGTGAAATGCTTTTATTACACCACTCGATTTAAATACATCCTTATTATGATTTTAATTTCTTAATTATGAGAATTCGCCGGTATTAAACATACTAATTTGTAGACATGATTATCTAAATTGGAACACAAAGTGACACAACTTAACAAAGAAATACAACTAAAAAAATGAACTTTCTAAAGTAGGTACTTTGTAACTATATATTTTATGTGGTATATAACAACTATATGACATCGTGTATTTAATTATTGAGTTGTTATTAAGTCCGTTACTTTAATTTGAACATCATTTTTTTACATTTGAACTTTCGAAATATGATATTGTTTATTTGTGTTGTCATGATTAAAATTGTCTTATAATATCATCATTTCATAAAACCCGCGATACCGCGGGTCTTTAACTAGTATATATATATATATATATATATATATATATATATATATATATATATATATATATATATATATATATATAATTATCTTTTTGAAAAGCATTGGTAAAGTTGTTAAATAGTAGTGTAGATATATTAATGGGTCACAATAACACTTTCACAATACACTTAGTTTATATAGTAGTGTAATGAGCCAGTTTGTAACAGTTTGTCACATGGTACAGTTTGCACAATAACAGTTTGTCACAAATTTGGAACCTGCTAATTCGAATGGAATTAATTCGAACATTCTGAACCTGGTATAGTTTGCAATAATAGTTTGTCACAATTCAATCATTTAAAAAACAGTTTGCAAATTTTTCACAATAACAATTTGCAAATTGTCAAATGGAATTGCAAATGGTCAAATGGAATTGCATTTAAAAAACATAATGGAATTAAATCAACCATTCTGAACCTACTACATTCTGGAATTGCATTTAAAAAACATGACAACTACTAAACAAATGGAACTGCAAATTGTTGTATTCAAACTTCAAAACACAAGTGTTATACCATTACATCAATCATATTCAATTTTGCAACAGCTTACATTATAACTATAAGCTTTAAAACTACAAACATTATACTACAACCAAAATACAAGCATAAACACTATGGAAAACACAACAATCCACAAAGTAATCTTGAGCCTTTGAATTTCGGCATCTTTAGCTCTCAACATATCTGATAATATGGCATGCGCACCATTGCACCTCATTTGATCCGCCAGTGGCGGAACTTGAACTCAAAGACAGATGGGGCGGATGCGAAAATTTAATAAATTTTTCATTTCCAGCGGGGGTAAACACTAATAAAAACCTTATTTTTTAATTAAAAAAATTTTTTTAGTGTAAAATTTTTTTATCCGTAAAATCCAGGTGTGGCGGATACCCCTTTGGGTTCCACTAAGATCCGCCCCTGTGATCCGCCCATCGAAAAAACGAGCAATTAGACCACTGGAAATTGAAGAATATATCATGTTTTGGATAAAAAAAAATTAACAAAATCAAATTAATTCATACCTGACAACTGACAAGTATAAAACGGTTGTCCAGGGTTGCTGGTAGCTGTAGAAGTTCAAATAATGGCATTCCTTCCAAAAAAAATAAAGCATCTTTTGAATCAATAAGCTTCAATATGGGTCGAATTAAAGGAACCCTAATTTAGAAAATGAGATGAATTTGATTTTGGAGTATTGTGCACTGGAACCCTAATTTAAATCATAAATCCAATATAACGATGGAGCTTTTATTTTATATATATATATATATATATATATATATATATATATATATATATATATATATATATATATATATATATATATATATATATATATATATTATATATATATAGTGGTAGAATCGAGAGGTAAGTAACCAAGCGGGGGGAAGCAAAAGGTTTTTTTTCTTCTTCGTTTTTTGAAAAAAATTTGTTCACGAACATTATAGATGGGATGAAAATATGAACATTTAATAAAGACACTTTGTGATAAATGTTTTTATTTTGGCGGGAAAACGCTCGAAGAAGTAATATATAACAATTATCGTGTTTTTCGAGCGTATGTTGAGGTTTTAGCTCTTAAGGTTTAGATATTAGGGTTTATAGGGTTTAGATATTAGGGTTTAGAAATTTAGGGTTTAGGGTTTAGATTTAGGGTTTAGATTTAGGATTTAGATTTAGTTTTTAACACGAACGGTTTAGAGTTTAGGGTTTAGGGTTTGGTGTTTTGGGTTTATGGTAAACCCAAAACACCAAACCCTAAACCCTAAACCCTAAACACTAAACTCTAAATCGAGCTAAATTTTACTTCATAAAACATGGAAAAAACACGTTCATATTCTTCACGAACAATATTACCTTGAATGTTATTTTTGTCGATCGTTTTTTTGCCTAAATAATAACATTAATCACGAAGTGTTTCTTCTAAATGTTCATATTTTCGTATGATCTTGATGCTGGAAAAAAAAATTCCAAAAAAAACGAAATTTTTTTTTTTTTTGCTTCCCCCCGCTTCCCCCCGATTGGTTACTTCCCCATTGATCCTGCCCATATATATATATATATATATATATATATATATATATATATATATATATATATATATATATATATATATATATATATATATATATATATATATATATATATATATATATAGTGGTAGGATCAAGAGGGAAGTAACCATTCGGGGGGAAGCGGGGGGAAGCAAAATTTTTTTTTTTTTTTTTTTCGTTTTTTGAAAAAACTTTGTTCACGAACATTATAGATGAGATGAAAATATGAACATTTAGTAGAGACGCTTTGTGATAAATATTTTTATTTTGGCGGGAAAACGCTCGAAGAAGTAATATATAACAATTATCGTGTTTTTCGAGCGTATTTTGAGGTTTTAGCTATTGGGGTTTAGATATTAGGGTTTAGATATTAGGGTTTATATAGGGTTTAAATGTTAGGGTTTAGAAATTTAGGGTTTAGGGTTTAGATTTAGGGTTTAGATTTAGAATTTAGATTGAGTTTTTAACACGAACGGTTTAGAGTTTAGGGTTTAGGGTTTAGGGTTTGGTGTTTGGTGTTTTGGGTTTATGGAATAAACCCAAAACACCAAACGCTAAACCCTAAACCCTAAACTCTAAATCGGGCTAAATTTTACTTCACAAAACATGAAGAAAAAAAACGTTCATATTCTTCACGAACAATATTATCTTGAATGTTATTTTTGTCGATTGTTTTCCCGCCTAAATAATAACATTCATTACGAAGTGTCTATTCTAAATGTTCATATTTTCGTGTGATCTTGATGCCGGAAAAAAAAAATTTCAAAAAAAACGAAAAAATAAAAATAAATTTTGCTTCCCCCGATTGGTTACTTTTCCATTGATCCTGCCCCTATATAATGGTATATATATATATATATATATATATATATATATATATATATATATATATATATATATATCACATAATACAGTGGTGTTTTACGATTTTACCCAACATGTGAGGAGCATGCGTTTCAGTTAACGGAGTAATTTAACGAAAGTATGAATTTGGACCAGCGCCACAAAGACCACGTGGACCATCGGTGTAATTAACTCAAAGCGTTAATCACCAAAATGTTAAACAAAAACGATTAAAATCAAACTAGTAGTTCTGCTCTCTTTCATCAAAGCAACGTGGCCAAATCTATATATATAATCTGATTCAATCCCTCTCAAATCTTCATATCTGATCTATATTTCTTAAACAAAGCTACCGATCAAATGTCAGGCGCTATCGTAATCGGAGCATCCGGATCATGGGCAAGAGCATTGGTTAAGATCTCACCTTACACCTTCTCCGCTATCGGTATCGCCGTCGCTATCGGCGTTTCCGTCTTAGGTGCCGCCTGGTAATTTTTTCAAATTATTCCACTTCCTATTAATTTAGATAACATTATGAATTTAACCTAAAGTTTGGGGGTTTTTAGGGGAATTTATATAACAGGAAGTAGTTTGATCGGTGCGGCAATTAAAGCTCCACGTATTACATCCAAGAATCTCATTAGGTATGTTTTAAATCAATTACTAATTACTAAATTCCTAGGGTTAAAGTTTTGGTTGATTTGCTGTATGTTTTCTCTCTGATACATTGTAACTGCTAGGATGTGATTTTGTAAAACTTATTCAATTAATTTAGTTGTTGATCAATTCATTAAGGATTCCTTTCGTGTCGAAATGCTGTTAATGAAGCTTATGTAAGTGTTAGATGCTGGATAAATATGACTAAATGAGTTGCGTAGTTTATTCGATTAGATCTCAGAGTGCTTAATATGTTTGGATATGTTGTGTTTAGGGATAGAGACAATTAGATGAACAAGATAATTTAGGAGACGTCTAGATTAATGGCTGTAGTTTTTTTTATTATTCCTTCAGCTGTACAAGAGTGCATGTGAATTGCACTTTACGTTAAGACGGGATTCCTATCCAATATCATGGGATGATTGTTATCTCATTAAAGAATGTAATCATATTGTAATTTAGTGTTTATTATGTTACCTTTTGCAAGAAAGTTGCAGGTTTGACAATATTATCCGAGTCCTTGTACTAGAATGCAACCTTGCTTCTGAAAACAGGCCGATTTCAAAGTTCTGCGACATATTTTCACACCTTTTGAGTTCCTTTGTCATCTCCAAAACTTCTATCAAATGGCTAGTAGGAAAGGCATATGTTGCTAAAATAGAGACTTCATACATTTGCATGAATTCTAGGAATTGGCAACAAATGGGAGTTCGTAGGAACTTCTATCGCTCATCTCTTTACTTTCTTTGTTTTGTCTTGCTGTCGGAAAACACTAAATTAATTGAATAACAGGTGTTATTTTGCTTTTGTAATTAAAGAAGTAATATGACTTTAGATGAGGACTTTGTTATAGACCTTCTATGTAGCTATCATGCACCCCTTGGCCTAACATGTGCATTCAGTCCTCCAATTATGGTTTTAAGTCCTACCTTACTGCACTGCTGACGAATCGTACTGTAAAAGTCCAAAGAAGTTGGTATGGTGGACTGTTATCATGCTAAGGGTCATATTAAACGATCTTATACACCAAGAAACCCTATTTGTTCAATAGTTGAAGATGTGAATCAAAATCAATAAATTTGAAGTTGAGTGACTAGTATACTAGTATCAGTCTAGATTAGTTAGTAAAACCAGCAAGCTAACAACCACATAGTTACACGCACGCACACACACACACATCTGGTAGTGTTATCGGTTGAAGAGAGCAAATGACCATATTTACAATAGCTATTTATGGAGGTGAAACTGTGCAATTCGGAGAGAGGTTAAGCTTATTTATTTCACATTATTATAGTCTTACACTAGTTCTTTTATGTAAGAACATATGGGGTTAGGCTATAGAAGGTAACCAATAAGAGTTCTAAATTGGTGAACAAACATACAGGTGAGCCTCTTGAGATTTTGAGACATACTCACGAAGCTTAACGATTCATTACATATTAATAGTCTTCTGATCCATTTCGCAATTTCACTACTATGCATTTGTTATGCTTTTGTAATTATCGTTAAATTTTATTATACAATTGCTGTGCTTATATGTGCTAACTTTTATCAGCGAATTCCCCTTGGGGTTGTTGTGATCTAACTCAAACATGTATGTGATCTCAGTGTCATCTTCTGTGAAGCCGTTGCTATATACGGTGTTATTGTGGCCATTATTTTACAAACAAAATTGGAGAGCGTTCCAGCTTCACAGATATATGAACCCGAGTCTCTAAGAGCAGGATATGCAATATTTGCCTCTGGAATCATTGTTGGATTTGCAAATCTTGTATGCGGGTAGGTCCCATTTGTAATCATCCCCCACTAATTCATCTACAAATATTTTGCTTTCTTTCGGTTTAATCTCTCTCCTTTGACAGGTTATGCGTGGGAATCATTGGAAGTAGCTGTGCATTATCTGATGCTCAAAACTCTTCACTGTTTGTTAAAATTCTTGTAATTGAAATCTTCGGTAGCGCATTGGGGTTGTTTGGTGTTATAGTCGGAATCATAATGTCGGCTCAAGCCACCTGGCCTTCAAAGGTATAATCTTGGCTGGTTGTAGCTGTTGAAGAACACAAAATCAATTCTTGTGTGTGCATACCCAGAGATTTTTTTTTAGAATTGGAAGAAGGAATAAACGTGTGTCAATTTCGTTTATTATGTAACTTTAGCCAATAAAGATTTCGTTCCTGTGTTTACATTCTTGTAGAATTTTTAAAGTTTAAACTCGATATTTATGTAGAGGATGTCTCCATAAGGCGTGTATTTTTGTTGGTTTCGTTTCAAAAGAAAAAATTATGTATTGCTAGTGAGGAGTTATATTGAAGCTTTTTCTATTGAAATTAGAAATAGAATTGAAATTGAAATGGTCATTAAAATAGAAACTGGTATCTTATATTTCTACAAAGTGATTTATTTTTTATGAAGGTACTACTAACTTCCTGACTCGCATGAGATTTTGATTGTTTTGTTATATGTGCTCTGTAAGTCCCATTTACTGTATTTCACATTTAGATTTAGGTCATCTACAATACAAAGGATATAAAATGCAAATGAGTATACAATAAACGGAATTGATATATGTTTAATACATGAAACAGTTGTTTTATCTTATGTGGCACACACTCATAAACAACTTTAGACACATATTAATGGTGATGACGTGATAGAGTGTGATGATGTGTTTTTGTGATGGATAGTGCTGATGTGACAATTGTGATGGTGTGATTAAGTTTGTAATGATACGAGGTGACGGTTGTGTGATAGGGTGTGGGTCCCATTAATTTAATATGTGGAGAGGTTTTTTTATTTTAATTTGTTAAATGTAATTTGGTGATCGACCCAAATCCATTTTTGGATCACTTATATGCTTCACGCTCACGAGACTACCCGTGATGGAATAATCACGCCAACAATATTTGCCTTCCATCACGTCGCATTGTGGCGTGATGGAGGTAAAAATTGCCCAATAACGCCGCGTTAATAACAGTCTTAGGACTATTGTTAACCAAATTGTACATATCGTACATATAATTTGACCACCTTATATATCAACTTATTTTGTAAAATTTTATTTGTATAGTTTCGTACGTGTAGTGCTTCTCATTATCTTTATCATATCATAAGTTCATATTCCGTAGGTTGGCTTTAAAGCAATCACGAATCTAGGATGAAAATTTATAGGGGTCCAAATTATTTTACAAAGTATCTTTCATATTTAATAGTTATTATAGTTATAGTTATATATTTTCAAAAAATTATAAATTTTATGATAGTTAAATTTAATGATGTTCTACATGATTATGATTTTGTGGTCATTTTGTATAAATAATATTCAAAGATAGTAACAATGGGACCATTGGCGATTTGTAATCAAGGCAACATCATGTGTCGATTAATTGGCGACTTAACTGTCGTTTATAGTCTAAATTGAATTTCTGGCAGGTTTAGAACCTATGAAAAATTTGATTTTACCATTTTCATAGTGTTTCACATTTTTTTTCTTTAATTAACTTATTTATTAGCCCGGAGTTCTATTCGAAAGCAATCTCCATATTCATAGAATATTGAGAGTGATGACTTTCTCTACTCTTAGGCTTTTCATTCTGGATTTAGGTAAAAAAAAATTGACTTATCTTTAATACTTCATTATTATTCCAAATAATCGGTGTTGTTGTTGTTGTTGTTGTTGTTGTTGTTGTTGCAGTAATCTATAGTTTATATTAAAATCCTATAATGGTGATGTCATTGTTAGGCTAATTCGTTTGTTAAAAAAATCAAAAAACAAAAGAAAAAAATCTAAGCATGGTGGGTGATGTCATTAATCTAAATAATTTTGAAATAAAATTAAATCTTATTAATTAATAATTATTATTATTAAATCTTATTAATAATTATTTTAATTATTAAAATTAAATCTATAGTTTCTATTAAATCTTATTAATAATTTTGAATTATTTTATTTAATTATTTTGAATTGAGTACGAGAAGGTATAAAAGCTAGGCAGAAGAAAACTAATTCAAAATTTATATTTAAATTTACACTTTTAAAATAAAATGACAACCAATATTATCTTTTATAATTAGATGTGGATTGTTTAATATTATCTCTTAGTCGGACTCTGTGGTTTTACGAGTCATTATACTAATTGACTTTAGCATTTACATTCACTTAATACCTAAAACATATCATTAAATTGTTTCGTTTAAACAAATCCGTAATTCCACAGGTCATTTCACTAGTAATGGGACCCTTCACCATAGTGTAGATACACCCTTGCTTCATAGTCTTAACTTTTACTATTACATCGTAATTTCATAATTAAGTAGTGTATATTTTTATCTTGGTTAGTCGGTAAAAGAATTGTTACTCCGTGATTTTCTGTTTTCCGACTTACGGAGTAATTTTTTAGACTTCCAATAACCTTTAGCCGCCTTCCTTTTGCACCTATAAATACGAGAAACGAATTAAATCATTTGGCGGTTATTTCATTTTACACTCAAATTCATAACGAGAACACCAGTTCTAGGGTTTCGTGCGATTCCTTCACCGATTCTTCATACATTTCAATTATAGAGATTCGTAGTTACTTATTCACAAACCGCTGGCCGGAGCTCTCGATCATCGGAAAACATAAACATTGCTGTGAAATCGTATAATCTGAATCCAAAAATGAGCAAGCTAGTAGGTTTATCAGGCATGAAGAGCTTAGATCAGTTCAAATCATCGTTGGGATCGTCTAGTATTGGAGCTGCAAAATTTCAGACCTCTTCACGGCAACCTTCCTATTCAAATTCTAATTCGTCAGGAAGTTTTAATAATTTGAAAGCTTGATGCGGGTATTTCAACTGCTACTCTGAGCTTATTGATTTTATGTTTTTAAATTCATATTATTTTTCTTAAGGTGATTTATTATCTTCCGTATAGAGAAATTAGCTAAAGAGCAAGCTTCTGCGAAAACAGATCTTTACCTAGCGGTATGATTAACACCTTTCTGTATATCTATGTGTATATCTTGTAAATTTTAAGAAATTTGATGTATCTATGCCTAGTTCTGTGCCAGGGATGTTGTATTGTAGATGTATGTAAAACATTTGATGATTCGGTTGATATCTATGTCTATTGATAGAAGTATTATAAATGTATACTACTTATATACTACGCACACTTATAATATCATGTTATCTCGTAAGTAGTATCACTTTGTAGAAGAAAATGGACGCACTTTTACCTGATAGTTGTAGCGAATTCCTTGTGTAATTGTGGATATACGCTTATATATCACTCCATGGGTCAAACAGTTAGAGTTCAATTGGATTTAAGGACCATGTATTGTATTTGGAATGTTCCCGATCTAGTAATACACTGAAGTACAATAGTTTCAATATGTGTCCGTGTGTTATGTCATCCATACATATACATACCGAAACAATATTGTTTAGAGGCCCGGTAGCCTTATAATAACTATGCATAAGTGTTTGTATATAAGAGCTTGGGTACATGTGTTTGCACACGTGTTACAGTGTGTTTACTGTGGTAAATTCGGTGGCAAAACTTGCCCAGCTAAAAATTTGCAACCTATGCAGAATTGTTGGGAAATTACGTTCTCACTAATTCCCACCACCCAGCCCAACAATAATAGTAAAGAAATAAGAACAATACACAACACAAGATTTAACGTGGAAACTCCAAAACAGGAGAAAAACCACCGGCCCCCAAAGAGAGAAATACACTATATCACAAATTGTTACAATGATATAGACGACTCTCTTAAGCCAACTACACTCTCCAAAATATTTAACTAATACAACTCTCAAACAAGGGTAAGAAAGAAAGAAATAATCAAATACTTAAAGTGTATTGATTGGTGCAATTTGGAAGTGAGGCTTAACACTCCTTTTATAACCAAGTCACCCCTTCCAAGTTCTTCCTCCCACCTATGTGGGATAACATCCATTTTACCAATATAGCTAGCAACCATATTCATCTTCTAACCAAAACTATAACCAACAAATCTCCACCTTTTGGATAGAAGGAGATAACCATGCTTCCACATTGCAAGGATAACCGATGTAGACGCTTCCTCGACGACAACTTCAAGATCCTCATCTTCATGCCGTTGACATTATCTCCCAAGAGACAAAACTTGCATCTTTATCGAACATTGTCTAAACCGAAAATCATTGTCATCACAGACAATCATAACTGTTAACAAGAATTATCATACTCCACCATTAAGAGTATAGCACTTAGAATATCACATTCCAAGCAGTTCACCTCGGCACATGTTGTTGAACAACCAGCTGAAACTTTATGGTGCAACTTCCTTGTTTGGCTTTCCCGAAAGTCCCATCAGCTACAACATCAGTTTCCACCACACAGCCTGCATCAACGCCAAACCAATGCCCATGTGTAATTGTGGAACCGCTAACGAACATCCCTTTCCACGGTGGCGCGGACACACCATGAGGATGACGTGACTTCAGAGGAATTCGTCACTCTCCGTAACAACGGAGACAATGTTAGCGTCTTTGGAGCCATTTGCCGGATTAGCTCCACCGGGACAATTAACCCTTACATGTCCAGTCTTCCCGCACTTCCAGCATGTCAGATTCTTTCTAGAGTTTCTCTTCTGCCTATCCGAACACAACACTATCGTATCTCATGATGACGATACCCCGTTACCTTCCAGTCTTTTCTCCTCGGATAGGAGCTTGCTAGTAACGTCTTCAAACTTCAGAGTTTTCTTCCCATACATCAAAATAGGTTTCATGTGTTCATAAGACGATGATAAAGATAATATCAACCTCAAAGCTTTATCTTCATCATCCGTTTTAACTCCAATAGCCTCCAGTTCTGAAACAATACCGTTAAGAATACTTAGATGATCTGAAATCTTTGAACCCCCATCCATACGCAGAGTATGAAATTGTTCTTTAAGACACAACCGATTTGAGATGCCCTTGCCCTGGTACAACTGCTCTAGTTTAACCCAAAGCTCCTTTGCCGTTGATAACCCGTGCACATTTGCAAGCATGTTCTTTGCAAGACACAAACGAATCGCACTTGCTGCCCTCAAATCCATATCATCCCATTCTTCTTCATCGAACTTACTGCTAGAATCACTGCCAGGAACAAGGGTGGGTTTACCCTTCAAAGCCTTGTGTAAACCGGACTGAATCAACACATCCTTGACTTGAACCTGCCATAAGCCAAAATTGATCATCCCATCAAATTTCTCTACATCAAACCTCATTGGACTGAACTTCGACATCGTATCCGTATCCTATAGACAACAACTTTCTCTGATTTTGCTCACGTTTCAAATATCCAAAAGATGTAGCAGGTAGCCAGGACCCTTTAAATCGGAAATCCACAACTAGGCCACTAACAAATCCAACTATTACTACGAATCAGAAAAAATATTGTCTAACCAGATACCCTATACGATCAATAGAACTCGTTTCTGATGTGGACGATCCACTCACGTGGCAACCACAGAGCATACTCCGACTCCTATAACCGAGAACCCCGTCAAACCTAACGCTCTGATACCAGTTGTTGGGAAATTACGGTCTCACTAATTCCCACCACCCAGCCCAACAATAATAGTAAAGAAATAAGAACAATACACAACACAAGATTTAACGTGGAAACTCCAAAACAGGAGAAAAACCACCGGCCCCCAAAGAGAGAAATACACTATATCACAAATTGTTACAATGATATAGACGACTCTCTTAAGCCAACTACACTCTCCAAAATATTTAACTAATACAACTCTCAAACAAGGGTAAGAAAGAAAGAAATAATCAAATACTTAAAGTGTATTGATTGGTGCAATTTGGAAGTGAGGCTTAACACTCCTTTTATAACCAAGTCACCCCTTCCAAGTTCTTCCTCCCACCTATGTGGGATAACATCCATTTTACCAATATAGCTAGCAACCATATTCATCTTCTAACCAAAACTATAACCAACAAGAATTCCAAGATTAAGAAATTATCAGACACTATTCATGCATTGGAAGAAAAGTTGCAGAGTGCTTATAATGAAAATGCTCAGCTTAAAGTGAAGCATAGAGAAGATGAGAAACTTTGGAGAGGACTAGAGTCAAAGTTTTGCTCTACTAAGACAATATGCGATCAACTTACTGAATCCTTACAAGCTTTAGCAGACCAGGTTCAGGATGGTAAGAGGTTTATATTGGATTCTTGATTTCTACATCATGTGTTAATTAGGCTTAATCATCATTGTTCTGCTTCTACAGCTGAAAAAGCCAAAGTCTTCTTTTCAAATAAGCTGTCTGATACTTCAGTAGCTCTTGACAATCTGAATAGTCAGATGAAGTCTCTGTCTCTTAGGTTGGAATCATCCGAAGAAACTATTAGAAATCATAAGTTATTTTTTTCTGTTGTACGGTCTTCTATATTGGATCTCATGTTATGGCTGAAATTTTCAGATTTTGGTTAGATTTTTTTTAATGTATGGAATTCTGTTTGCAGGTGATAGAGAGTTGAATGAACTTGGAATTGATAAGGAAAACTTTGAGAAACAACTTAAAGATGAACATTACAAGGTTCTTACTCTCACCAATGAAAGAGGTATTCATATTATCTTACTTTTTGTATTTATTTTTCTGTGTGTTGGTGTGAGACATAAGTAATGATTTCACATTGTTTGCATGCCATTTTTTTATATATATAATTTTCAGATAATCTAACCTAGACCTTTGAGGTGACTCTAGCTACTAATGAATCAACCATAGAGAGCTTGAATTCTAGATTGAGTGGATTGCAACTCGAGCTAATATCAAAGGAAGATAGGCTAAAAAACATGCATGACTCGTGTGAACAAAAGGAGAAAGAGAATACTAATCTAACGAACATTAACAAGAAGTTAACTGATAATTTAGACAAAGCAGTGCAGGAGAAGCGAACCTTGCAAATTTTGTTCATACAACACCTTCTTCATATACAGAGTCAAGTTGATGCTTTTGTTAACAGAGTCTAGCCTTTTGTGAGAAGGTTCTTCAAGTTGATGCTTTTGTTACTTCTTGCTTTGACTTGGTACAAGAAAAAAAGCTCGTGTCACAAAAGACACAACGGAGTTATGACTTTCTTCATAGTCAACTTTTGAATACCACATCCGAAAAAGATGCATTACAGTCGGTTAACCAAGAGCTGAATAATAAGATTAGTGAGCTCCAGAATGATTTAAAATTAACAATGGCCCAGCATGCAGAAGAATGTCACTTGGCAGAAGAGAACGTTAGAACGTTCAGAAGCTAAAGTCTAAAGTAGAAGCACTTATTTCAAAGAAAGCTGAATTGGATAACCTTATTACTACATTGGAGGATAAAATCCATTCTCTCTCTGAAACTTCTAAAATATCAGAGATACAAGTGGTGCACACTCATATGATTATTAAGAACTTGATCATCATGTTACTAAATTATGATTGATCGGTATTTATTGTTAAACATGCATCAAGACTTTCTTTCAGTTGAAGTATTCAGAGTCTGAAAGTGTTAATAAAGAGATGATCAAAAATCTTCAATCGGAGATACACGTTAAGAAAGAGGAAATTGATACTCTGAGAGATGAAGTTATAAAGCACGAACATGTTGATCCACTGGAGAAATAAGTCAACGAGCTTCTTAGCTTAGTGTCTTCATCAAAACAAAGTGATTAACATTTGAATAATATCATTGGATCACTAATCAACATTCTCTCCCTTTTTGATGATGACAAACATAAGTGTGCTTAGACGTATAATACAACACAAGTGTTAACGTCACTTACATGTTGATAGGCATTATAGCTTGTTTACTTGGTCTTATGACTATGTACGGTTCAAGAGGAGCATTATTCTAGGGCGCGCTTAGTTCCAGGGGGAGCTAACCTTTTTGCTTCGACAAAAAGGGGAGAATGTTGTGACGTTATACATAACTAAGATAATGGAGCGAGCACTTAGTAAGATCAAAAGTGCGTATGAACCACCACATATCAGAGGTAATGAATAGTATATCATGAATGTGCGATATAACATGTAGTGAGCAGAAGACTTAGTTTATCATGCAACACTATCATAAAGTTTTAACACCCCAATTTTTTTTTTAATACACAGCAGAATGCTTTATAAAACTCATCACATATATATTGAATGCACATTATATGTAATTATACAAAACACGGGTGTTACTTAGTTACAGACTATAATATAAAACAGTTTATGCGAAACATCAGAGTTATGAAGTGTGTCAAACATCACTTCAATCCCTGCCACACCCATCCCAAAATATGTTGTTCGTCACCTGCAGGGAAAGGACACTGTGGGGGAATTAGCACACCGCTAAGTGAATGGAAATATCAAATAGGATATCACTATAAGCTCTAAGCACAACTTAAGGTCACAAGTCACAGGCTACTGGGTCATTAGCACATAAATGATCACAAGAGGACCGGCGGCCTGGCCGGGCCATTAACTACTAGCTGATCGGGCTAGAGTTTACCGATAGTCCTTAATAATGAAACACTGGTATAGTCTTCCAGACGTGACGCACTCGTCATTCACACTATACCACCACATCAGTAACACAAGAACCCAACCCAATTCCTATCGTACAAGATACCCCGCTAGGAATGGTTGACCTCTTCCATCGTACACAATACCTCGACAGGATCACTGAGTGTACACATAATCACATAATATCACAATAACTGGTCACTGACTAAAGGCACAATCTAATCATACATATCACTGGTCACTGGGAGCATATCACTAATCATAGCACAAGACACTACACAGTCTTAGCACTATATAACAATATCCAAAAGGATAGTCCCACTCACCGATACAGCACAACTCAGTGGTCTTATATTACTGAGTCTTCACATCCACTTTATCACCTAAGAATAATACATACCAAGTCAGTATACATATTCCAGTCATTTTTATCAAGCTAAACAAATTAAACCAACAAACTGTTCAGCTAATCAGTATCACAATAATTTCATACAATTTGCCAAGTCAACCACACAAGTGTACTCACACGCGTGTGTGACTCACCCACACCGTACGAGTAATAATTGAATCGCACGAATGGTCATTCATTAGACAAATATTATAACACCACAAAAATCTGCCAAATCAACTACACGAGTGACCATCACTCGCACGAGTGGGTCACTTCACCTGCACGGGTGACATATGACTCGTGCGTGTGAAACACACTTAAACACCCATCACAAACATATATTGACTCGTACGAGTAACCAAATATATACACGAGTGGTCACCTCTCTCGCCCGAGTGATCAACAATTAAACATTAACACGTTACAACATTCACTCGTACGAATAATAATAATATATACACGGTTGACCAACTCACTCGCACGAGTGAGACTCAGCCGTACGAAACAGTCAACAACAAAGGGCGAGCTCACTCGCATGGGGTGAGATCTCACTTGCACGAGTGGGTCTCAATCGTACCATTTTCTGGCTCAACCGCACGAGTGACAAGTCACTCGTGTGGATACTGAAGAACAACAGCAGCTGCTAAAATGGGTTTCATACCCAAATCACGATTTAAGCAGTTTAACACAAATCAAGCATACCCGAATCATGTATATATCAAAACCAAGCTATAACCACTATCAATCTAAGCATGTAAACAACACATAACTAAATTTGATCACTACCTTATTTATAACAAAACCGTTAAAACTTATTAACACTATAATTTTAATTCAACAATTAAATAGAAATAGAAATCAAATGCTTCATACCTTGATTTCGATACAGAATCACATGAATCAATAGCCCATTAAAAGTTGTTTATTAAATATTAACAATTAGAAAATCAAAGGATAGGTAAGGGTGTGATTATACGAATACATGTGTATATATATATGGGTGTTTGGTTCTAATTAAATTCACACCAGCTAGTTAAGCTCCAACACTTGATAATTTAAAGTAAGGAATTTAAAAGAATGGATCTAGAGAAATAGAAGGAAGAGTGTATGTGGTTAGGCGTATGTGTGTGTTTCCTTGCACATTAGGAAATGAAAAACAATCACATAAGATGGAATAAAAATGAATGTGATAAAAAGACACATACACCACACGTGTTCTTCTATAACAAAACCACCTCTTCAAACTTTATTAATTAAACACATAGGTATTTTATCCGTTATCTGAAACACAATGTATTCGTTAGACAGTCCTAACGATGTCCAAATCACAAAAACAGATATTTTCTCTGACCATCGTCACAAGCACATTAATTTAGTCACATAATAAATTATCAACTTATAATTTATTATTTTACTCCTTATAATTAAATCATATGAATTACTCATAATTTAAATATCATATTTGAATTACAATAAAAATAACATAATATACTCATTTCATCTAGGCCCATAACTAGGGTGTTACAAATCTACCCCCCTTAAAAAGATTTCGTCCTCGAAATCTGATCACGCTCGAACAAAGGAGTTTATTTGGTTAGTCACTATCACTAAAGTCACAGGTTCTCATCACAACCTCTATTTTCTAATTCAAGTTCGAGTCCAAATGGTAAAATTCATTTACTCTAACTTACATATTTAGTTAAATCACGGTCCACGAGTTTCAAATTACAGTTTTCACAGTCTTACTTATCAAGACCAACAATCAAATCTAACCCTTTGTTATTCGAAACCAAACACTTTTCCCGACAATAATGCAAAGGTTAATATATTTTCATGACAACACATCGTCCAGTACAATGACATTTACCCCGAAAGTCTTTCAACCAACCACTGGTGTCCACAATTTGCTCAGTCGACCCATCAGTCAAGATCCAAAATCTTGTCACGATGTCACTTGGTACCATCAATTTCACGTATTTGTCATTAGATTTAACTCTGTACACGGTTAAATTCCCTCAAATTTCTAAGCAAAGGCAACTGAATTCCATTTATTTCACTAAATTCTATGTTTACGTCCACAAAACACGTCTTTAATTCACCAAAATTGTCCAGGATAGTTATTTCATTCTCAATTATTCCATTATCTGTCTATCAGTTCATGTTCCAAGTATGATTCAAGTCATCTAAATTTCCTTCAGTTTCCCCGAATTCCTGTATGATTTACCACAATATAATTTCGTTGGCCAGACGCTAGTATATTCTCCTAAATCATACCCTTATTCTGAGTTACTTGATAAGGAAAATCCTATATGGTTCACACTTTGTCATGGCACATAAATTCCTGTTATAGCAACGGTAATGGGAAAATTTATTTTATCACTTAATAATTAGTCTCATTAATCACATGCTATCAACCATCATGAATTCTTTGCACATGGTTATCTAACTAAGTTTTATCTAGTCATCACTCACAACCTATCACAATAGTCTATATTCAATCTACTGATCACACCATTTGCAATTTAATACGAGTCCGGGCATTATCAGTCCAATTTCCAAAGGTTACAACCATCAAATGAGGATGTCACGGGTCATCCAAGCATAGGAATTTATTAAGTCACATCATCTTATCTTAATGATACACTAAACACAATTCCAAACACTAACTCGACTCTATCTTTAAGTCAAAACATATACCCGGTATCAATCACTACTCATGTCAAAGGTTTCCCTATCTTTTAAAGACAACACAGGGAGCACTACTGACAATTCATTTCTACTGGTCACCACAAAAGTCACGAGGGTCCAGAAAAGAAAATAATTCCTTAAAGCACCACTAAAAATCTTTCACCACTAGTTGAGTCAAGCATATCAAAATAGTAGAGCAATTATCACACTTGAAAGTTCAGTCATGATCTACATACATGCAAATTACATATAATATATCAACATAGCACAGGGTTCAAGTCCATCATCATACACATGTGGACTAGTATCCAACCCTAATCCCTACAGGCCACTACAGTTGTTCCGTCAATCAAGCAAAAGGAATATATCTTATATAAGCCCTACGTAGTGTTATAGGTTCATCCATATCACTATATCAAGTCTGACGACAAGTCACATGCAATTTATATTTATATAACTAATAAATCACAAAGAGCATGGCCAATCATGTCACATGCATCATATCTGACAAGCCATAAGAAATAGTACATTCAATTCACATAGTCCTAACACAGTCTTATCAGACTATGCATATCACTATATTCAGTTGAGCATAACAAACATACGGTATCATACGCAGTACCAAACTAATAAATCTCACTAATTGTGGCAAGCATATCTAACGCATCACATTTGACCATTTTCATAGAACATGACAATCACAAAAAGTATGACAACCATTCAAAGGGAATAAATTCCAATAATGTTACTAGTAGCTTCAGACACAGCTGTTGTGACTGAAGCCGTCAAATCACTTGCTACTTCTACTTATTATGAAGAAGCAATTACATCACAACTGGTCTTAGTCAAGCACAATATATAACAAATATAGATAGACATTTATTCACAATCAAAAGGTACACTAATAATTACAATAATGTAACAAGGACGTACCTTTTTAAATAAGAAGACATCTTCTTATCTATCAACACATCAATCTCACCTGCACCCCTGACCCCGCCTCAACACTAGTAGCTCATCACTAAAGCGACCGTCATCGAAATTTATTTCGGTTGTCTCCATTCCATCTCGTATATTTTTGGCTGGTCACACTCAATTCTGAAATCATCTAAAGGAGCTCTGACAATGCCGAGGGTCAATGGGGCATCCGCAGGGTTTGATCTTTTGCCATACCTGTCTTATCACAACACTCACACAAAAACTTAGTAGATAATCCGTTAGTATCTATCACTAACCACAATTATCTAATCACATGGCACCTATATTCACTTATCCATTTCCCCCACTGGTATGTTTGACACAACTGAGGGTTTGGGAACATGACACTCATGTGTACATGCTGCCAAACCTATGCTCTGATACCAAGTTTTAACACCCCAATTTTTTTAATACACAGCGGAATGCTTTATAAAACTCATCACATATATATTGAATGCACATTATATGTAATTATACAAAGCATAGGTGTTACTTAATTACAGACTATAATATAAAACAGTTTATGCGAAACTTCAGAGTTATGAAGTGTGTCAAACATCACTTCAATCCCTGCCACACTCATCCCAAAATATGTTGTTCGTCACCTGTAAGGAAAGGACACTGTGGGAGAATTAGCGCACCGCTAAGTGAATGGAAATATCAAATAGGATATCACTATAAGCTCTAAGGATAGCTTAAGGTCACAAGTCACAGACTACTGGGTCACTAGCACAGAAATGATCACAAGAGGACCAGCGGCCTGGCCGGGCCATTAACTACTAGCTGATCGGGCTAGAGTTTACCGATAGTCCTTAATACTGAAACACTGGTATAGTCTTCCAGATGTGACGCACTCGTCATTCACACTATACCACCACATCAGTAACACAAGAACCCAACCCAATTCCTATCGTACAAGACACCCCGCTAGGAATGGTTGACCTCTTCCGTCGCACACAACACCTCGACGGGATCACTGAGTGTACACATAATATCACAATCACTGGTCACTGACTAAAGGCACAATCTAATCATACATATCACTGGTCACTGGGAGCATATCACTAATCATAGCACAACATACTACACTGTCTTAGCACTATATAACAATATCCAAAGGATAGTCCCACTCACCGATACCAGCACAACTCAGTGGTCTTATATTACTGAGTCTTCACATCCACTTTATCACCTGAGAATAATACATACCAAGTCAGTATACATATTCCAGTCATTTTTATCAAACTAAACAAATTAAACCAACAAACTGTTCAGCTAATCAGTATCACAATAATTTCATACAATTTTCCAAGTCAACCGCACAAGTGTACTCACACGCGTGTGTGACTCACCTACACCGTACGAGTAATAATTGAATCGCAAGAATGGTCATTCATTAGACAAATATTATAACACCATAAAAATCTGCCAAATCAACTACACGAGTGACCATCACTCGCACGAGTGGGTCACTTCACCTGCACGGGTGACATATGACTCGTGCGTGTGAAACACACTTAAACACCCATCACAAACATATATTGACTCGTACGAGTAACCAAATATATACACGAGTGGTCACCTCTCTCGCCCGAGTGATCAACAATTAAGCATTAACACGTTACAACATTCAATCGTACGAGTAATAATAATATATACACGGTTGACCAACTCACTCGCACGAGTGAGAGTCAGCCGTACGAAACAGCCAACAACAAAGGGCGAGCTCACTCGCATGGGTCGAGATCTCACTCGCACGAGTGAGTCTCACTCGTACCATTTTCTGGCTCAACCGCATGAGTGACAAGTCACTCGTGTGGATACTGAAGAACAGCAGCAGCTGCTAAAATGGGTTTCATACCCAAATCACGATTTAAGCAGTTTAACACAAATCAAGCATACCCGAATCATGTATATATCAAAACCAAGCTATAACCACTATCAATCGAAGCATGTAAACAACACATAACTAAATTTGATCACTACCTTATTTATAACAAAACCCTTAAAACTTATTAACACTATAATTCTAATTCAACAATTAAATAGAAATAGAAATCAAATGCTTCATACCTTGATTTCGATACAGAATCACATGAATCAATAGTAAAAAAAAGTTGTTTATTAAATATTGACAATTAGAAAATCAAAGGATAGGTAAGGGTGTGATTATACGAATACATGTGTATATATATATGGGTGTTTGGTTCTAATTAAATTCACACCAGCTAGTTAAGCTCCAACACTTGATAATTTAAAGTAAGGAATTTAAAAGAATGGATCTAGAGAAATAGAAGGAAGAGTGTATGTGGTTAGGCGTATGTGTGTGTGTTTCCTTACACATTAGGAAATGAAAAACAATCACATAAGATGGAATAAAAATGAATGTGATAAAAAGACACATACACCACACGTGTTCTTCTATAACAAAACTACCACTTCAAACTTTATTATTAAACACATAGGTATTTTACCCATTATCTGAGACACAATGTATTCGTTAGACAGTCCTAACGGTGTCCAAATCACAAAAATAAATATTTTCTGTGACAATCGTCACAAGCACATTAATTTAGTCACATAATAAATTATCAACTCATAATTTATTATTTGACTCCTTATAATTAAATCATATGAATTACTCATAATTTAAATATCATATTTGAATTATAATAAAAATAACATAATATACTCATTTCATCTAGGCCCATAACTAGGGTGTTACAAAAATACCAACATTACTCTACTAGTTCTACCAAGTTCATGCATGTATAGAAGCAAGTAGTTTTAAACAAGCATGTAGAACCATATAGCATATCATGGTATACAAGCATGTAGAACCAACGATTCAAAAACAATGAGCACGCTAGAAACTTGATTAAGAACTTCGGTAATCCTGACACCGCTTACCATTACACATCATCTGAAAAGAAAGACATAACTTCTTTTATGTTCTTTAACTTCCCTGAAAAGTGGTGCTCAATCGATCTTTGGAAGATTTTCAAAGCCTTAGGCGAATTAAAGGAAGTCTATATACCTAATAAGAGACTGAAAAGTGGTAAGCGATTCGGATTCGTGAGGTTTTCTAACGTACGTACTCACCAAATTGATTATTCAGAAAGAAGGCTTAATATGGTGTTTGCAGGAGACCAATTACTCAAAGTCCACAAAGCTAGGGAACCATTAGACAAACACAGCTCCTCATCTACTCACAACACCAATCCAAACCCTAACAAATCCCCTACCCCTAAATCTATACCAAACAAATTCGTTGATGATCGTTCTTTCGCTGATATAACTAACCCCCAACCTACAACCATCAACACTGTTAATGCAGCAATCAAAATTGAAGTCCCAAACAACGACAATCTTATCGAATTATTGGGACACGCTGTCATTGGTTCGGTAAAGAAAATTGAATACCTTCATTATTTCACCGAACTATGTAAATCGGAAAATCTGCACGAATTTAATGTCAAATATTTAGGTGGATACGAAATTGCTCTCAATATGCTTAGTTACACCAAACATCCTCTGTGGCGATGGCTCGACAATATCAGGCCATGGGATCCTGATGAATACTCATCGTCTGGTCGCTTGATCTGGCTCAACATTAGAGGGATTCCCATCACCTGCTGGTTAGAAAATACATTTAGAAATATTGTAAATAAATGAGGCGAAGTCATTGAACTTAAAAATTGCTCCATTGAAGCCTCTGGTCAACAAGATTTATCCCATGGCAAGGTTTTAATTAAAACGGGCACGTTTGAATTTATTAATCACAAGGCTTGTATTTGTCACAACTCCAAAGAATTCGTTGCATATGTTTGCGAAGAGTACAACTTTCAACAGGAGTTCAGTTCAACGGAATCAGTTTCCTCTGTGAATGAAGATGAATCTCAACAGGATGATCTCTTATCAGATGAAGAATCCCACCTTGACGGCGAACATATAATCAAAGGGAACAATTGCCGAAAAAGCACCGATCCCGGCGGTGCCCACGTCAGCCCGATAAACTCAACTGAACCCAACCCCTCGAATTCTTCAAAACGCATTGAAACCTTTAATTTTTTTCACCTAACCCTATTAATTACCCTGCTAGTTCCAAGGACGACGTATCCGTTAGCATTAATAGTCCAATGGACTTTTCATTTTTACTAATCTAATGGATCTAATTATCACCAAAATACCCATTTTTTGAAGCTTGTTAACTGACACCTCTAAAAAAAAAGTTTGACAATTTGGCCTCGCAAGGCGCAAGACACCTTGCGTCTATGCGACCTTGCGTCCATGCGACCTTGCGACTTTGCGACCTTGCGTTAAAGGCAAACGCAACAAACAGCCTTGTGTCCATGTGTTTTGCGGCTTGCGCCTTTCGTCTTGCGTCTTGCGTCTTATCCCGATAAGATTTTCATGATTTCGTGGATAAGATTTTGTACGATTTTTGTACTATTACGGATAACACTTTATTTCTTTCTTTGTTCTTATATCTGAAACTACATTCTGCACAGTTTCATTTTCACTTCATTTCCACATAAATCATATAATTTCAAGCGTCATTAAGGTAAGTTTCCACCATTTTTTCTCTTGTTGTTTTAAATAATGAGTTGTAGTGATAATGAAACCTTTGTTATTCATATATGTTGTGGTGGTTCTTTTCAATTTATTAATAACTTACCTATGTATTTGCCTCTAGATTGTTTTAGAACACGATTCAAACTCCCAGTTGCTCCCCAAAAACCAATTACTCGAAGAATATTGTTAAAAAATGTTCTTAGAAAAATTAATTTGCCACCTAATGCTCCTATTTCAATGAGATATATTGTCGATAATCTTGTTTTTGATATTACTGATGATTATGAAGACTTTCGTGATTTTCTACAACATGCAATATCAAATGCTCCTATTGATATTTACATTGTCGACAAAGTTACAATGCATCAACTCCCAGAAAACTTACAGTCATTGCAAATCCTACCAATACACAGTGTCCATCAAAACCTACCAACATACGATGTCCAACAAAACCTACCAACAAGCGAGGCCCAAACAAACCTTCAGACACCCAATTTGGAAGAAGCACGACCTGAAGTACCACCTCCAAACACAGAAGAGTTTGATTTCTTCAACTATGGCGTTGAGAACGTATGTAAAATAAAAAAAAACAGATCACCCTTTTCAATCAGTTGTCGCGTCTAGTGATTCGGAGGAAGAAAATGACAGAGAAAATCAAGATGAAGATGAAGAAGAGGAAGAAAAAAAGGATGTATTCTGGAATATGCCACTTTTATTGAGTGAGCATGACCAAGAGACTGAATCTGAATCTATGAGCCAAATAACAACCAGTTATAGAGTATCCGATTTGATTAAAGTTCGACAAACCTTTTTAAACAAGGATGATTTTGTAAACCACCTATACACAAAATGTCTTGAAGAAAACTTCCAAATTAAGCCTGTAAAGTCAGACAAATCTCGATTCACCGCTAAATGCATGTTGCCAAATTGTGAGTGGAAATGTAGTGCATACAAAATACGACACACTGACAACTTCATCGTAAAGAAATTGTATGACGTACACACATGCTCACGTACCCAAATTATGGGAAATAATAAACATGCAACCAAAAAGGTGCTAGGAAGTATTCTGATGGAATCGTTCAAAGCTGCAAATCGAGACTATAAACCAAAAGATATACGTGATGATGTTGGCAAACATTTTCGGGTGAGCATTTCTTACAATCAAGCATGGAGAGCCAAGTGTCATGCAATAGAGATGCTCCGTGGCAGTATAGATGACTCGTTCCGAATGCTTCCCATTTATCTTCATAACATTAAGATTCATAACCCAGGAAGCATGACAAATGTGGTGACTGACAATGAAAATAGATTCGTGATGTGTTACATGTCTTTTGGCGCAGTTGTAAGTATCACTCATCCTAAAATTGTTTTATCTTAAACTAATAACAATCTCATTTGATTTGTTTGCGTACAGATTCGATCATTTGTCCAAAATGTTCGCCCTATTATCATCGTTGATGGTGCACATTTGAAAGTTGGATACTTGGGTACAAATTTAGTTGATGTTGCAATGGATGTCAATAACGGAATTTTGCCATTGGCTTATGGAATTGGTGAAGGCGAGACAAACGAGGTTTGGTCATGGTTTTTTGGCAATCTAAGAGATCATTTAGAGAGTTGTGGTATGAGTAATCACATGTCAGAGATTAACTTTATTTCGGATCGTGCTCCTTCAATAGCACATGGTATTTCAAATGTGTTTCCTGAGGCCTTTCACTCTTTTTGCGCACGTCATCTATTCATGAACATAAAAACGATGTCCAACAAATTCAAATATTTTGAATGGCACTATTGGAAAATGGTTAAGGCTTATCGTTTGTCAGATTTTCAAGATCATGTTAGTGTATTTGAACGAAGATTAAAAGCATCTCACAAGTATCTAAATGACGTTGGTTTCAACAAATGGTCCACAAGTCAAGCTAATCATGTTAGGTACGCATACCTTACTAGCAACAGTGTAGAGTCTATTAACGCTCTATTCAAACATGCTCGTAAACTACCAGTTTGCATGTTATTGGAATTTTTTCGCGCTTCAATACAGGATTGGTTTTTCAAACATCACAATAAAGCAGTTAGTCTTACTTCAATGGTTACTCCATATGTTGAACGTAAATTAGGTAAGAGGACGAACAAATCAAGAAGATGGCAAGCATTTCCATCGACAAACAATCTAATAGAGGTGCGTGACGGAAGGAAAAACGGCCTCGTTAATCTAGAAGATAGAACTTGTACATGTGGGCAATGGCAATTATCAGGCATACCTTGCGGACATGTAATTGCAGTAGCACGACTCTTCGGAGTGGAAGATGTAACATGTTATGTATCACATTGGTTCTTGTCTCAAACTTATGTAAATACATATTCCGAACACATCCTTCCTTTGCCCCATCGATCCGAATGGTCGGATCCAGGGCCCAAGATCTTGAAAATCGTAAACCCCCCTATTCAAAAGAAAAGAGCACCTGGACGCCCAAAATGTACCGATCGGATTCCATCTCAAGGTGAAGAAATTGAAAAGAAAGTAAGAACATGTACTCGTTGCAAGCAAGCAGGTCATAACCGAACAACATGTAGCACTTCTTATGACCTAACCGGTGAATCTACTTCTCAGAGGGTTAAAAAAACAGCATCAAAATCAAAGTCAAAGTCGAAAGAGAAAGTCGAACCTTCGCAAGCTTATAAGTCTCAATTTTATCAAACGTACGATTTAGACCAGAATTAGTTAGTTCATGTTTTAGTTTGTTGTTTACTAGTCTCATTTTGTTGTTTATGTTTTGTCTTTAGTGTAAAATTAATGTTTACTAGTTTAAATCTGTGTTACGGAAAGTTTTTGTGCTATTGTAAAGACGCAAGGACGCAAATACACAACTTTCGTTGGACGCAAGGACGCAAGACGCAAAGATATAAGCAGACACAAGGTCGCAAGAAATAACTTGCGTCTGTCATTCAACCAGACGCAAGAACGCAAAATACAACTTGCGTATGCCATTTAAAAAGACGCAAGGACGCAAAATACAACTTGCGTCTGACAAATAACCAGAAGCAAGGACGCAAAAAATGCCTTGCGTCTGTCCCAGAGTTTTTACATTCAAAAATTACATGTATAATAATAATAATTACATCTACAAGTTAACTACTTAACAACCTTTGGGTCCTTTGGTTCCTCTGGTGGTGGTGGTTCCTGTGTGTCAAAGCGTGCAAGGAAGAATGTTCTTGACATTCGAATCCTATAGTCCTTAGCAGCCTTTTTAGGGTCTCCAATGTTGTCAATCTGATCCCAACCAAAAACTATCCTCTCCATATGAAGGCAGACCCAAACACCACAATCACCATGGCCACCACTCTGCATTGGCACATACAGTGCATCCTCGATCATCAACTCGACATCTTCTTTGTTCTCATAATAGTCAACAATTTGTGAGTCCTTGAAACAACCCCAATCCGTTTAACCAAAAACGGAGTACATTTTTTTTTTATAAGTTAGGTCCCATTAATACAATACATTTTCAACTCTGTTTTAACCAAAACATAACATCGTAATGATACGTTTAACAAATTATCATGACTCTTGGTACACAAATTACACTATACAAAATCATTTGTAATAACGACCCGAACATAAGAAATACGGGTTAATACACAATAACCCAACCCGATACCAAGAGCATAATCCCGGGGACTACCAAATCCCCAATCCGCATCCAAAACTCCAAAAGCTACCCCATCGAGCCCAAGCGCTCCTACGCATCTAGTCTAACGACTAGCTAACTTCGCAAACACAATACCTGTAAAAAGGTAAACAACGAGAGGGGCAAGCTTAATGCTTAGTGAATGCAATAATTATACATATACATATATAATGTACCTACTTGCATACACTTACTCACATAACGCATACATGCTAGCAACATAATTAGCAAACCATCTCAAGTATCAAGCTAATAACCTCTAATATCGCAAGCTAGCATAACCAATAGCATATACTCAAACAATATAATATGCTACACTACAACACATACACATTACCATATGGTTAACCATAAACGCTATGGTGCTACCGGCTCGTGGTTCACACCATACGAAATGCTATGACGCTACCGGCTCCTTGGTTCACGCCACTACGCATTTGAGTCATACTCTTTTATAGTGCTACCGGCTCGTGGTTCACACTTTGATGCTACCGGCTCGTGGTTCACATCTCATTTTATAGTGCTACCGGCTTGTGGTTCACACTTTGATGCTACCGGCTCGTGGTTCACATCTCATTTTATAGTGCTACCGGCTCGTGGTTCACACTTTGATGCTACCGGCTCGTGGTTCACATCATGACACTCGTCACATACATGTTATGGTACTACCGGCTCGTTGGTTCATACCATAACATTCACAAATAAATACACTATATTCATACATGCATAATTATTCCACTCACCTCGAGACGCATGCACAAGTCATGTATGTAAAGTCGCCACCAAACGCAACCGAGCAAGCTTTTACCTATAATATACATATAGGTATTCACACAATCAACACACATTCCCTTCAAGAGAATTTGACGCAAACGCCCTTAACCAAGGGTTCATACCTACCTCCACAATCCGCCCATTTAGACACCTAAGTGCAAAATACACCTTTTTATACATTTAATGACACCCGAAGGTCCAAACTAACGAGACTAGTTCCCGCGTTTCCGAAATACCAAAATACAACAACTTTAGCCTTTAAACGCATACTATCTCGTATATTACACAAAAACCCGTTTCATGGTTGACCAAGTTTGACTTTATGGTTAAAATACCAATTTTAACCCGAGATTATTTCTCACGTTTATTTTCATTCAAAAATGCCATTTAACACTTAACAAAAGTGTTTAACATCCATTTAATCCAATTTAGTGTCATTACCAAATTCGACCCAATCAAAGTCGACCCATTTTGACCTAAGTCTCAGAAACGCCTAAAATCACTAACGACTAGTGATTATATTAACAAAACACCAAATAACACCTAAAACGAGTATTTACATACTTAATTCACCAAAGCTTGACTCAAAACCCATTTTGACACATAAACCCTAATTTTGACCCATTTCAAAATTAGTCAACTCAAATACACCCAAAAGGGTTCCAACGCTTCCAAAATCACTAAACTAAGTGATTACACCCAAAACCCGCCATGTAACAAAAATAACTAGTTTCCATAAACCCACTTCATCATCTAAATGGGTTTTACAACTAAAAAGCTTAAAACCCTAACTTGAATATCAAATCATAAAGATGAATTTTGGAGTTAGAACTTACCACTACAACCAAAACGTAGCCAAGAACGAGATGAACAACTTTAATACCCAGACCTTTGATCGATTCAAGCTTCTTCTTCCCCAAATCTCTAAATCTCTCTCTAGAAATCTCCCTCTCTCTCTAAGATGAGATGAGAGAGTTGTGTGGATGTGAAAATGATCCAAAATTGGATCCCAAACTGATATTAAGGTTACAAATCCGTCCACAAGTGAAAAGACACAAATACCCTTCATTAAAACTCAAAATATCAAGAAAATCACCAAAAATGCGTTTCCAGCCGCAATTTGCGCCTACTGGCCGCAAATTACGGCCAACCGCAAAAACGGCCGCCCAAAGGCGCCCATTTAGGTCCTGAACGGATTTTTGACCCCCAGCCAGCCGTAAATTGCGCCTGGCAGCCGCAATTTGCGCCTGGCACATTTCTTCCCGGTTTCTGAACTTGTTTTGGCCATAACTTTTTGACCGTAACTCCTTTTTCGATGAGCCAAATATCGTTGGAAACGTAATAAGATTTTCTTTCTAATGGTAAGGTTTTGAAATATCAACTCAAAATTTATTTGGGGTCGAAAAGGTACGTACACACCTTGTAACTCAAACAAAGTTCAGTTTTCTTTGACATTCGAACAAGCAACACGTACATGCTTGGTACCCTTCATACACGCTTCGTACAATCATATTTATACAATTATACAACCAAGTATGAACATTCTAAAGATCAATTACGTACCTCGGACATGTATGAAGAAAAACGGGATGTTACAACTCTCCCCCACTTATTTCGATCACGTCCTCGTGATCCTAATCACTTAACCAATCCGAACCTACACTCTATAGTCCTCCGACACACATCCAAACTTGATGTCCGCAACAATTCAAATAACGATTTCCATTAATCCGAAGTTTTCACCACACGCTAATAATCACTAGCGTGCATTATCGCAACAAGCGATATTTCACGCGTTCAACGTTCAAATTGCCCCCATTAAAACTCTGTACTTTAACAGTCCATAACGCACCACTCAACCGGCCAATCAAGTATGTTCTCTATTTCAAGAAACAACTTCCCTCGTCTCCGCAACCGGATTATTCCTTCAATGAAGAAATTTCGGTATCACCAAAATAATCACTCTAGGGAACACAAACTTTCTCATCGATCGATCCGTACACGACCACCAGTCTTTGGATTAATCCAGGACAATAATAATACACCACGAACTAGGAAAAACATCAACACTCGACACAGGGTTTCTCCCTTAAACCCTACAACACATCATACACTACGGCTTCCTAGTAATAGCATGAAAACTATTCGTGTACTAGAATCCCGTCAACAGCGAATTATCATCATAACAACTCTCAATTTGCCACACGGACCTACAAATATATTCACCTATGCAGGGTGAATCCTCCTACCTAGACAGTCCATTAAGGATGACCTCGACATTTCCATGCCACCAACGGGTCGCATCACTAGGGAACACACTCTCACAAACAAACAACAACCGCGTGTCTCTATGTGAGACAATCTGGACCGGCACTCCCCACCTCACAATCATCCACGAAGTGGTATAATCCACTGACAATTTCCACGATCACGTTTCCTGATAGGGAATAAATACAACAACCACCACGATATCGAACTCGTTCCCATTCAATAATACTGTCCGAGATTCACGACAATCCATATTTTCACTACGAGAGCACCCGCAATGACAGCTTCACTCTCTCACTTCTGTGATCTCAAACTTCACACTTGGTCTCATACCACACTTTGGTACTACACGACCACCTTACATAAGAAGTCTAACACTTCACTTGATCTAGTACCACGGGAGCTTCCTCGGGCGGTAGTAAAAACTCCCCCACTTTGGATTCAGCTCCACATTCTCACCGCCAAGATGATAACATCCCGCGTAATTTCCATTCCACAACACACATGATCATTCTCATCACTGATCATAAACACCGAATCACTTCAAATTCACTTTAGGCTCTCAGAGCCATCATACAAAATTACCAGAGATGTCGTACACGCGACGACTTCGCACCTTCATACCACAAATCACAATCGACTGCCTTAATCGTTCGCAAAGCGAACTCCACCAAAGTCCCACATACGTCTCTATGCCTAAGCATACGTCACTCCGATAAATCAGTCATGCATCTCAGTTGAGATCACCCGACCTTCCACTCAACGAACCAGTATCTGCAATTGCTCACTCTCATGGAGAAGAGTGACCAATCCGATACAATAATTTCTTTGACCACAATATCAACACTTCATCATAACCTTAGGCCTATCCGACCATTAAGTCCGTTACCGGCTCACCGGTCATCTTACCCGTCTATCACTTAAGAGCAACCAGATTTGCTCATCCGCCACTTCATAAGAAGTATTTACCGCAATGCTCTTAAACTTTGACTTTCGCAACCGTCGAATTACTATCACCCATCGATCACTTTCGTAATCTCTGCTGCTTTCAAGGGTATGTCACGAGAACCCTAAGTACAAAGTGATCACACCACTACCGGAGTTGAACATTACACCAGCAGGTATAAAAAGACACCCGTCGCAGTGTCATGCAACTCCCACCGCAACCTATCGAGATTTAGAAACTCGATCTTTAGGTTCCATACACCCGATGTCACCAACTTCTCTACAATAATGACCCGAAGTCATACCTACCCGACAAACCTTACGGTTTATTGTCTTCTCAAAAGTTCCTAGCTATTACACGTCACCCGCAATTCCACAAGGCCAAACGATATAGCCTAATGAGGCCCTTTATCTAATACTAAGGAGATGCTCGGGAACACCAAGTCTTACACCCTTCTACATCTCGATAACACCACTACTACAAGGGATATTCCGTTAGGAATGTTACCCTATAATCCACAACACACTAACGCACTCATCATTATACAGGTCCCACTCCCATGAGTTTAACGACCCGAAGATTCCGCGATTCGCCAATTCCAAGGCGACTCACAACTAGAATCCTAACACGATTCTCTAACCACACACTCTACCGAGTGTAACTCAATTTTACAATCATTAAACTTGCTACGTCCCATTACGGAACTCAGATCCTCGTCGCACACACACACACTAACCGGTTATTCTAGTTACGATGGGTAACTTTAACCAAATGACAATCTCAATAGTGCATCCACTACCTAGGGTGACTAAGTACGCGCCAAACTCGTGACTTTGCTCGCTCACGTAACTAACTGAATCCACCGTAACACTTCTCGACTCGCAACGAACCCGATGTGACTACAAGCACATCACTCGAGACCACTATATCCTAGGAACCAATAAAAGATTCCTAAGTTGTCCCATTCTACCCCAACCATGTCACGTTTCCTCCGTTCGGTACTTGTCATGTCATGCTTGGTGTCAAGATACACTTTCGTAATAATGGTGATCAGTCACTATTACAAATGCGTACCTTACCATTTTCACATGGTCACGCAAAGTACTTTACCCGGACTGACACAACATTCACACAAAATAACACGCGATAACTCCTAGTACCCGAATGACCAAAGTCCTTACCGCAAATGGATCACTCAAAACCACCAAATATTCGAATCTCTCCAATAGATTCATCCCTAGGACACCGCACCATTAGATACCTGTATATATACATCTATATACAATACAATAATAAATATACACAAGTACACCGCAACAACAAGTCAACCTACAACCTAGGTGACTATCACTAAAACAATGTCCAAGTTCGCCTACTTACATTAGGCACTAGCAATCTAAGGCACTAATTTACACACGATATAAGGCCCCACATAATCACACTTTGGACAATCACAAGTCCTAGTTAGTCACCTACTCTAAGGCACTAACAAATCTCAAACCGACCCGTATTCCTACAAGTCCCGCAAATAACGCACAACCATCAATAAGTCTAAGACTAGGCACCTATTCCAAGGTCACCTAATTCCCTTAGACTATGCCCTGATACCACTTGAAACAACCCCAATCCGTTTAACCAAAAACGGAGTACATTTTTTTTTTATAAGTTAGGTCCCATCAATACAATACATTTTCAACTCTGTTTTAACCAAAACATAACATCGTAATGATACGTTTAACAAATTATCATGACTCTTGGTACACAAATTACACTATACAAAATCATTTGTAATAACGACCCGAACATAAGAAATACGGGTTAATACACAATAACCCAACCCGATATCAAGAGCATAATCCCGGGGACTACCAAATCCCCAATCCGCATCCAAAACTCCAAAAGCTACCCCATCGAGCCCAAGCGCTCCTACGCATCTAGTCTAACGACTAGCTAACTTCGCAAACACAATACCTGTAAAAAGGTAAACAACGAGAGGGGTAAGCTTAATGCTTAGTGAATGCAATAATTATACATATACATATATAATGTACCTACTTGCATACACTTACTCACATAGCGCATACATGCTAGCAACATAATTAGCAAACCATCTCAAGTATCAAGCTAATAACCTCCAATATCGCAAGCTAGCATAACCAATATCATATACTCAACCAATATAATATGCTACACTACAACACATACACATTACCATATGGTTAACCATAAACGCTATGGTGCTACCGGCTCGTGGTTCACACCATACGAAATGCTATGACGCTACCAGCTCCTTGGTTCACGCCACTACGCATTTGAGTCATACTCTTTTATAGTGCTACCGGCTCGTGGTTCACACTTTGATGCTACCGGCTCGTGGTTCACATCTCATTTTATACTGCTACTGGCTCGTGGTTCACACTTTGATGCTACCGGCTCGTGGTTCACATCTCATTTTATAGTGCTACCGGCTCGTGGTTCACACTTTGATGCTACCGGCTCGTGGTTCACATCATGACACTCGTCACATACATGTTATGGTACTACCGGCTAGTTGGTGAAATGTCTCGTTCTTATTGATTAAAAACGTTCCATATTAATTGATTTCGTTGCGAGGTTTTGACCTCTATATGAGACGTTTTTCAAAGACTGCATTCATTTTAAAACAAACCATAACCTTTATTTCATCAATAAAGGTTTAAAAAGCTTTACGTAGATTATCAAATAATGATAATCTAAAATACCCTGTTTACACACGACCATTACATAATGGTTTACAATACAAATATGTTACAACAAAATAAGTTTCTTGAATGCAGTTTTTACACAATATCATACAAGCATGGACTCCAAATCTCGTCCTTATTTAAGTATGCGACAGCGGAAGCTCTTAATAATCACCTGAGAATAAACATGCTTAAAATGTCAACAAAAATGTTGGTGAGTTATAGGTTTAACCTATATATATCAAATCATAATAATAGTCCACAAGATTTCATATTTCAATACACATCCCATACATAGAGATAAAAATCATTCATATGGTGAACACCTGGTAACCGACATTAACAAGATGCATATATAAGAATATCCCCATCATTCTGGGACACCCTTCGGATATGATATAAATTTCGAAGTACTAAAGCATCCGGTACTTTGGATGGGGTTTGTTAGGCCCAATAGATCTATCTTTAGGATTCGCGTCAATTAGGGTGTCTGTTCCCTAATTCTTAAATTACCAGACTTAATAAAAAGGGGCATATTCGATTTCGATAATTCAACCATAGAATGTAGTTTCACGTACTTGTGTCTATTTTGTAAATCATTTATAAAACCTGCATGTATTCTCATCCCAAAAATATTAGATTTTAAAAGTGGGACTATAACTCACTTTCACAGATTTTTACTTCGTCGGGAAGTAAGACTTGGCCACTGGTTGATTCACGAACCTATAACAATATATACATATATATCAAAGTATGTTCAAAATATATTTACAAAACTTTTAATATATTTTGATGTTTTAAGTTTATTAAGTCAGCTGTCCTCGTTAGTAACCTACAACTAGTTGTCCACAGTTAGATGTACAGAAATAAATCGATAAATATTATCTTGAATCAATCCACGACCCAGTGTATACGTATCTCAGTATTGATCACAACTCAAACTATATATATTTTGGAATCAACCTCAACCCTGTATAGCTAACTCCAACATTCACATATAGAGTGTCTATGGTTGTTCCGAAATATATATAGATGTGTCGACATGATAGGTCGAAACATTGTATACGTGTCTATGGTATCTCAAGATTACATAATATACAATACAAGTTGATTAAGTTATGGTCGGAATAGATTTGTTACCAATTTTCACGTAGCTAAAATGAGAAAAATTATCCAATCTTGTTTTACCCATAACTTCTTCATTTTAAATCCGTTTTGAGTAAATCAAATTGCTATGGTTTCATATTGAACTCTATTTTATGAATCTAAACAGAAAAAGTATAGGTTTATAGTCGGAAAAATAAGTTACAAGTCGTTTTTGTAAAGGTAGTCATTTCAGTCGAAAGAACGACGTCTAGATGACCATTTTAGAAAACATACTTCCACTTTGAGTTTAACCATAATTTTTGGATATAGTTTCATGTTCATAATAAAAATCATTTTCTCAGAATAACAACTTTTAAATCAAAGTTTATCATAGTTTTTAATTAACTAACCCAAAACAGCCCGCGGTGTTACTACGACGGTGTAAATCCGGTTTTACGGTGTTTTTCGTGTTTCCAGGTTTTAAATCATTAAGTTAGCATATAATATAGATATAGAACATGTGTTTAGTTGATTTTAAAAGTCAAGTTAGAAGGATTAACTTTTATTTGCGAACAAGTTTAGAATTAACTAAACTATGTTCTAGTGATTACAAGTTTAAACCTTCGAATAAGATAGCTTTATATATATGAATCGAATGATGTTATGAACATCATTACTACCTTAAGTTCCTTGGATAAACCTACTAGAAAAGAGAAAAATGGATCTAGCTTCAACGGATCCTTGGATGGCTCGAAGTTCTTGAAGCAGAATCATGACACGAAAACAAGTTCAAGTAAGATCATCACTTGAAATAAGATTGTTATAGTTATAGAAATTGAACCAAAGTTTGAATATGATTATTACCTTGTATTAGAATGATAACCTACTGTAAGAAACAAAGATTTCTTGAGGTTGGATGATCACCTTACAAGATTGGAAGTGAGCTAGCAAACTTGAAAGTATTCTTGATTTTATGTAACTAGAACTTGTAGAATATATGAAGAACACTTAGAACTTGAAGATAGAACTTGAGAGAGATAAATTAGATGAAGAAAATTGAAGAATAAAAGTGTTTGTAGGTGTTTTTGGTCGTTGGTGTATGGATTAGATATAAAGGATATGTAATTTTGTTTTCATGTAAATAAGTCATGAATGATTACTCATATTTTTGTAATTGTATGAGATATTTCATGCTAGTTGCCAAATGATGGTTCCCACATGGGCTGCTAAGAGCTGATCATTAGAGTGTATATACCAATAGTACATACATCTAAAAGCTGTGTATTGTACTAGTATGAATACGGGTGCATACGAGTAGAATTGTTGATGAAACTGAACGAGGATGTAATTGTAAGCATTTTTGTTAAGTAGAAGTATTTTGATAAGTGTATTGAAGTCTTTCAAAAGTGTATAAATACATATTAAAACACTACATGTATATACATTTTAACTGAGTCGTTAAGTCATCGTTAGTCGTTACATGTAAGTGTTGTTTTGAAACCTTTAGGTTAACGATCTTGTTAAATGTTGTTAACCCAATGTTTATAATATCAAATGAGATTTTAAATTATTATATTATCATGATATTATCATGTATGAATATATCTTAATATGATATATATACATTAAATGTCTTTACAACGATAATCGTTACATATATGTCTTGTTTAAAAATCATTAAGTTAGTAGTCTTGTTTTTACATATGTAGTTCATTGTTAATATACTTAATGATATGTTTACTTATCATAGTATCATGTTAACTATATATATATATCCATATATATGTCATCATATAGTTTTTACAAGTTTTAGCGTTCGTGAATCACCGGTCAACTTGGGTGGTCAATTGTCTATATGAAACATATTTCAATTAATCAAGTCTTAACAAGTTTGATTGCTTAACATGTTGGAAACATGTAATCATGTAAATATCAATCTCAATTAATATATATAAACAAGGAAAAGTTCGGGTCACTACAGTACCTACCCGTTAAATAAATTTCGTCCCGAAATTTTAAGCTGTTGAAGGTGTTGACGAATCTTCTGGAAATAGATGCGGGTATTTCTTCTTCATCTGATCTTCATGCTCCCAGGTGAACTTGGGTCCTCTACGAGCATTCCATCGAACCTTAACAATTGGTATCTTGTTTTGCTTAAGTCTTTTAACCTCACGATCCATTATTTCGACGGGTTCTTCGATGAATTGAAGTTTTTCGTTGATTTGGATTTCATCTAACGAAATAGTGAGATCTTCTTTAGCAAAACATTTCTTCAAATTCGAGACGTGGAAAGTGTTATGTACAGCCGCGAGTTGTTGAGGTAACTCAAGTCGGTAAGCTACTGGTCCGACACGATCAATAATCTTGAATGGTCCAATATACCTTGGATTTAATTTCCCTCGTTTACCAAATCGAACAACGCCTTTCCAAGGTGAAACTTTAAGCATGACCATCTCTCCAATTTCAAATTCTATATCTTTTCTTTTAATGTCAGCGTAGCTCTTTTGTCGACTTTGGGCGGTTTTCAACCGTTGTTGAATTTGGATGATCTTCTCGGTAGTTTCTTGTATAATCTCTGGACCCGTAATCTGTCTATCCCCCACTTCACTCCAACAAATTGGAGACCTGCACTTTCTACCATAAAGTGCTTCAAACGGCGCCATCTCAATGCTTGAATGGTAGCTGTTGTTGTAGGAAAATTCTGCTAACGGTAGATGTCGATCCCAACTGTTTCCGAAATCAATAACACATGCTCGTAGCATGTCTTCAAGCGTTTGTATCGTCCTTTCGCTCTGCCCATCAGTTTGTGGATGATAGGCAGTACTCATGTCTAGACGAGTTCCTAATGCTTGTTGTAATGTCTGCCAGAATCTTGAAATAAATCTGCCATCCCTATCAGAGATAATAGAGATTGGTATTCCATGTCTGGAGACGACTTCCTTCAAATACAGTCGTGCTAACTTCTCCATCTTGTCATCTTCTCTTATTGGCAGGAAGTGTGCTGATTTGATGAGACGATCAACTATTACCCAAATAGTATCAAAACCACTTGCAGTCCTTGGCAATTTAGTGATGAAATCCATGGTAATGTTTTCCCATTTCCATTCCGGGATTTCGGGTTGTTGAAGTAGACCTGATGGTTTCTGATGCTCAGCTTTGACCTTAGAACACGTCAAACATTCTCCTACGTATTTAGCAACATCGGCTTTCATACCCGGCCACCAAAAATGTTTCTTAAGATCCTTGTACATCTTCCCCGTTCCAGGATGTATTGAGTATCTGGTTTTATGAGCTTTTCTAAGTACCATTTCTCTCATATCTCCAAATTTTGGTACCCAAATCCTTTCAGCCCTATACCGGGTTCCGTCTTCCCGAATATTAAGATGCTTCTCCGATCCTTTGGGTATTTCATCCTTTAAATTTCCCTCTTTTAAAACTCCTTGTTGCGCCTCCTTTATTTGAGTAGTAGGGTTATTATGAATCATTATATTCATAGATTTTACTCGAATGGGTTCTCTGTCCTTCCTGCTCAAGGCATCGGCTACCACATTTGCCTTCCCCGGGTGGTAACGAATCTCAAAGTCGTAATCATTCAATAATTCAATCCACCTACGCTGCCTCATATTCAGTTGTTTCTGATTAAATGTGTGTTGAAGACTTTTGTGGTCGGTATATATAATACTTTTGACCCCATATAAGTAGTGCCTCCAAGTCTTTAATGCAAAAACAACCGCGCCTAATTCCAAATCATGCGTCGTATAATTTTGTTCGTGAATCTTCAATTGTCTAGACGCATAAGCAATCACCTTCGTTCGTTACATTAATACACAACCGAGACCTTGCTTTGATGCGTCACAATAAATCACAAAATCATCATTCCCTTCAGGCAATGACAATATAGGTGCCGTAGTTAGCTTTTTCTTCAATAACTGAAACGCTTTCTCTTGTTCATCATTCCATTCAAATTTCTTCCCTTTATGCGTTAATGCAGTCAAGGGTTTTGCTATTCTGGAAAAGTCTTGGATGAACCTTCTGTAGTAACCAGCTAGTCCTAAAAACTGGCGTATGTGTTTCGGAGTTTTCGGGGTTTCCCACTTTTCAACAGTTTCTATCTTTGCCGGATCCACCTTAATACCTTCTTTGTTCACTATGTGACCGAGGAATTGAACTTCTTCCAACCAAAATGCACACTTTGAAAACTTAGCGTACAATTCTTCTTTCCTCAATACTTCTAACACCTTTCTCAAATGTTCACCGTGTTCTTGGTCATTCTTTGAGTAAATAAGTATGTCATCAATGAAAACAATGACAAACTTGTCAAGGTATGGTCCACACACTCGGTTCATAAGGTCCATGAACACAGCTGGTGCATTAGTTAAACCAAACGGCATGACCATAAACTCGTAATGACCGTAACGTGTTCTGAAAGCAGTCTTTGGAATATCATCTTCTTTCACCCGCATTTGATGATACCCGGAACGTAAGTCAATCTTTGAATAAACAGACGAGCCTTGTAGTTGATCAAATAAGTCGTCGATTCTCGGTAGTGGGTAGCGGTTCTTGATGGTAAGTTTGTTCAACTCTCGGTAGTCGATACACAACCTGAATGTACCATCTTTCTTCTTGACAAACAAAACAGGAGCTCCCCACGGTGATGTGCTTGGTCGAATGAAACCACGCTCTAAAAGTTCTTGTAATTGGCTTTGCAGTTCTTTCATCTCGCTGGGTGCGAGTCTGTAAGGAGCACGAGCTATTGGTGCAGCTCCTGGTACAAGATCTATTTGAAATTCAACGGATCGATGTGGGGGTAATCCCGGTAATTCTTTCGGAAATACATCTGGAGATTCTTTTGCAATGGGAACATCATTGATGCTCTTTTCTTCAGTTTGTACTTTCTCGACGTGTGCTAGAACAGCATAGCAACCTTTTCTTATTAGTTTTTGTGCCTTCAAATTACTAATAAGATGTAGCTTCGTGTTGCCCTTTTCTCCGTACACCATTAAAGGTTTTCCTTTTTCTCGTATAATGCGAATTGCATTTTTGTAACAAATGATCTCTGCTTTCACTTCTTTCAACCAGTCCATACCGATTATTACATCAAAACTCCCTAACTCTACTAGTATCAAATCAATCTTAAATGTTTCGCTAACCAGTTTAATTTCTCGATTTCGACATATATTATCTGCTGAAATTAATTTACCATTTGCTAATTCGAGTAAAAATTTACTATCCAAAGGCGTCAATGGACAACTTAATTTAGCACAAAAATCTCTACTCATATAGCTTCTATCCGCACCCGAATCAAATAAAACGTAAGCAGATTTATTGTCAATAAGAAACGTACCCGTAACAAGCTCCGGGTCTTCCTGTGCCTCTGCCGCATTAATATTGAAAACTCTTCCGCGGCCTTGTCCATTCGTGTTCTCTTGGTTCGGGCAATTTCTAATAATGTGGCTCGGTTTTCCACATTTATAACAAACTACATTGGCATAACTTGCTCCGACACTACTTGCTCCGCCATTACTCGTTCCGACACCATTTATTCCTTTAGTTCTATTAACCCCTGGTCCGTAGACCTCACACTTCGCCGCGCTATGACCATTTCTTTTACACTTGTTGCAAAATTTAGTGCAGAACCCCGAGTGATACTTTTCACACCTTTGGCATAGCTGCATCTGATTGTTGTTGTTGTTGCGGTTATTATTGTTGTTGGGATGATTGTTGTAGTTGCTGTTGTTGTTGTTGTTGTTGTTGTTATTGTTGTTGTTGTTGGGCCGTTTGTTGTAGTTGCGATTGATGTTGTGATTGTTGGGATAATTGTTGCGATTATTGTTGTAATTGCTGTTGTTGTTGTATTGGTGATTCTTATCACCGTTTTCCTCCCACTTTCTTTTGACTTGCTTCACATTGGCCTCTTCAGCAGTCTGTTCTTTAATTCTTTCTTCAATCTGGTTCACTAGTTTGTGAGCCATTCTACATGCCTGTTGTATGGAGGCGGGCTCGTGTGAACTTATATCTTCTTGGATTCTTTCCGGTAATCCTTTCATAAACGCGTCGATCTTCTCTTCCTCATCTTCGAATGCTCCCGGACACAATAGGCACAATTCTGTGAATCGTCTTTCGTACGTGGTAATATCAAATCCTTGGGTTCGTAACCCTCTAAGTTCTGTCTTGAGCTTATTGACCTCGGTTCTGGGATGGTACTTCTCGTTCATCAAGTGCTTGAATGCTGACCACGGTAGTGCGTACGCATCGTCTTGTCCCACTTGCTCTAGATAGGTATTCCACCATGTTAACGCAGAACCTGTGAAGGTATGCGTAGCGTACTTCACTTTGTCCTCTTCAGTACACTTACTTATGGCAAACACCGATTCGACCTTCTCGGTCCACCGTTTCAATCCGATCGGTCCTTCGGTTCCATCAAATTCCAAAGGTTTGCAGGCAGTGAATTCTTTGTAGGTGCATCCTACACGATTTCCTGTACTGCTAGATCCAAGGTTATTGTTGGTATGTAGCGCAGCCTGTACTGCGGCTATGTTTCAAGCTAGAAAAGTACGGAATTCCTCTTCATTCATATTCACGGTGTGTCGAGTAGTCGGTGCCATTTCCTTCAAAATAGTCAAATGGAACAAGTTAATCATACAGAATATTAAGAGTAGTTAATAGTATTTCGTAGCATAATATGAACTCATTTATAAAAGCTTTTTCTTCATATTAGCGTTTTATAAGTTTAAATTCGGGTAGTACCTACCCGTTAAGTTCATACTTAGTAGCTAATATACAATTCAACTACTACAATTCTATATGAAAAACTGATTATAATAATATTTCGCGTTCAAACTTTTACACAATATTTTACAAACTTACAATACCGCTTATTTTACATATAGCATGAAATATAGCACACAATAAATTTGATACAAGATGGTTGTGAAGATAATTCTAGCTAGTACACAAGTCGTTCAGCAAAGGCAATAAAGACACGTAATTCATACGTCCAGAAACAAGTCATGCATTCTGGTTTTACTAGGATTACTTCCCATCCTTGGTCTTGTGGAACATAACCGTTATGGCCGTTGATAAGACAACGTGTTGTAACGTCGTCAAAGGGACGAGGGTTACGTAATGTCCAACAGTCCCGTAACAATCTAAAAACCTCATTTCTTACCCCAATTACCGACTCCGTCACTTGTGGGAACGTTTTGTTTAATAGTTATAGCCCGATGTTCTTGTTCTCACTTTGGTGAGAAGCGAACATTACTAATCCGTAAGCATAACATGCTTCTTTATGTTGCATGTTAGCCGCTTTTTCTAAATCACGAAGTCCAATATTCGGATATATTGAGTCAAAATAATTTCTTAACCCATTGCGTAAAATAGCATTTGGGTTCCCCGCAAATATATGCGTCAAAGTAAACACATCGTAACTTATGGATTTCCCAATGTGATATCCCCCATCTTTCGAACTAAAGCCTTTTATAAACCAAGGCATTCTTGGAACGTTCTTCGAATGTCTTACAAACTGATCTCGCCTTAAATAGTTGTGCCGAAGAATTCTGACCGACTCTAGACAAGATTTTATCAATCATGTCTCCGGGTAGGTCTCTTAAAATATTGGGTTGTCTATCCATTTTGTGTTTTTATACTGTAAAATAGACAAGAGTTAGATTCATAAAAAAAAATACTTATTAATACAAGCAATTTTTACATATATCATAAAGCATAAGCACACTATATTACATATATTACACCACACGAATACAACTATCTTATTCCGACTCGCTTGTTTCTTCTTCTTCTTCGGTTTTGGTTCGTTTTGCCAAGTTTCTAGGGATATATGATGTTCCCCTGATACGAGCCGTCGTTTTCCACATTGGTTTAGAAAAACCTGGTGGTTTAGAGGTTTCTGGGTCATTGTTACAACTTAAGGACTTCGGGGGTTGACGATACATATAAAGTTCATCGGGATTGGAATTAGATTTCTCTATTTTTATGCCCTTTCCCTTATTATTTTCTATTGCCTTTTTAAATTCAGTTGGGGTAATTTCTATAACATCATCAGAATTCTCGTCGGAATCCGATTCATCGGAGAATTGGTAATCCTCCCAATATTTTGCTTCCTTGGCGGAAACACCATTGACCATAATTAACCTTGGTCGGTTGGTTGAGGATTTTCTTTTACATAACCGTTTTATTATTTCCCCCACCGGTTCTATTTCTTCATCCGGTTTCGATTCTTCATCCGGTTCCGATTCTTCTTCCGGTTCCGACTCTTCTTCCGGTTCCTCTTCGGGAACTTGTGAATCAGTCCACGAATCATTCCAATTTACATTTGACTCTTCATTATTATTAGGTGAGTCAATGGGACTTGTTCTAGAGGTAGACATCTATCACATAATATCAAACGCGTTAAGAGATTAATATATCACATAATATTCACATGTTAAAAATATATAGTTTCCAACAAAATTTGTTAAGCAATCATTTTTCAAGTAAACACGGTCGAAGTCCAGACTCACTAATGCATCCTAACAAACTTGAAAGACACACTAATGCAAAATTCTAGTTCTCTAAGACCAACGCTCTGATACCAGCTGAAATGTCCCGTTCTTATTGATTAAAAACATTCCATATTAATTGATTTCGTTGCGAGGTTTTGACCTCTATATGAGGCGTTTTTCAAAGACTGCATTCATTTTAAAACCAACCATAACCTTTATTTCATCAATAAAGGTTTAAAAAGCTTTACGTAGATTATCAAATAATGATAATCTAAAATACCCTGTTTACACACGACCATTACATAATGGTTTACAATACAAATATGTTACAACAAAATAAGTTTCTTGAATGCAGTTTTTACACAATATCATACAAGCATGGACTCCAAATCTCGTCCTTATTTAAGTATGCGACAGCGGAAGCTCTTAATAATCACCTGAGAATAAACATACTTAAAATGTCAACAAAAATGTTGGTGAGTTATAGGTTTAACCTATATATATCAAATCATAATAATAGACCACAAGATTTCATATTTCAATACACATCCCATACATAGAGATAAAAATCATTCATATGGTGAACACCTGGTAACCGACATTAACAAGATGCGTATATAAGAATATCCCCATCATTCCAGGACACCCTTCGGATATGATATAAATTTCGAAGTACTAAAGCATCCGGTACTTTGGATGGGGTTTGTTAGGCCCAATAGATCTATCTTTAGGATTCGCGTCAATTAGGGTGTCTGTTCCCTAATTCTTAAATTACCAGACTTAATAAAAAGGGGCATATTCGATTTCGATAATTCAACCATAGAATGTAGTTTCACGTACTTGTGTCTATTTTGTAAATCATTTATAAAACCTGCATGTATTCTCATCCCAAAAATATTAGATTTTAAAAGTGGGACTATAACTCACTTTCACAGATTTTTACTTCGTCGGGAAGTAAGACTTGGCCACTGGTTGATTCACGAACCTATAACAATATATACATATATATCAAAGTATGTTCAAAATATATTTACAACACTTTTAATATATTTTGATGTTTTAAGTTTATTAAGTCAGCTGTCCTCGTTAGTAACCTACAACTAGTTGTCCACAGTTAGATGTACAGAAATAAATCGATAAATATTATCTTGAATCAATCCACGACCCAGTGTATACGTATCTTAGTATTGATCACAACTCAAACTATATATATTTTGGAATCAACCTCAACCCTGTATAGCTAACTCCAACATTCACATATAGAGTGTGTATGATTGTTCCGAAATATATATAGATGTGTCGACATGATAGGTCGAAACATTGTATACGTGTCTATGGTATCTCAAGATTACATAATATACAATACAAGTTGATTAATTTATGGTCGGAATAGATTTGTTACCAATTTTCACGTAGCTAAAATGAGAAAAATTATCCAATCTTGTTTTACCCATAACTTCTTCATTTTAAATCCGTTTTGAGTGAATCAAATTGCTATGGTTTCATATTGAACTCTATTTTATGAATCTAAACAGAAAAAGTATAGGTTTATAGTCGGAAAAATAAGTTACAAGTCGTTTTTGTGAAGGTAGTCATTTCAGTCGAAAGAACGACGTCTAGATGACCATTTTAGAAAACATACTTCCACTTTGAGTTTAACCATAATTTTTGGATATAGTTTCATGTTCATAATAAAAATCATTTTCTCAGAATAACAACTTTTAAATCAAAGTTTATCATAGTTTTTAATTAACTAACCCAAAACAGCCCGCGGTGTTACTACGACGGCGTAAATCCGGTTTTACGGTGTTTTTCATGTTTCCAGGTTTTAAATCATTAAGTTAGCATATCATATAGATATAGAACATGTGTTTAGTTGATTTTAAAAGTCAAGTTAGAAGGATTAACTTTTATTTGCGAACAAGTTTAGAATTAACTAAACTATGTTCTAGTGATTACAAGTTTAAACCTTCGAATAAGATAGCTTTATATATATGAATCGAATGATGTTATGAACATCATTACTACCTTAAGTTCCTTGGATAAACCTACTGGAAAATAGAAAAATGGATCTAGCTTCAACGGATCCTTGGATGGCTCGAAGTTCTTGAAGCAGAATCATGACACGAAAACAAGTTCAAGTAAGATCATCACTTGAAATAAGATTGTTATAGTTATAGAAATTGAACCAAAGTTTGAATATGATTATTACCTTGTATTAGAATGATAACCTACTGTAAGAAACAAAGATTTCTTGAGGTTGGATGATCACCTTACAAGATTGGAAATGAGCTAGCAAAGTTGAAAGTATTCTTGATTTTATGTAACTAGAACTTGTAGAATATATGAAGAACACTTAGAACTTGAAGATAGAACTTGAGAGAGATCAATTAGATGAAGAAAATTGAAGAATAAAAGTGTTTGTAGGGGTTTTTTGGTCGTTGGTGTATGGATTAGATATAAAGGATATGTAATTTTGTTTTCATGTAAATAAGTCATGAATGATTACTCATATTTTTGTAATTGTATGAGATATTTCATGCTAGTTGCCAAATGATGGTTCCCACATGTGTTAGGTGACTCACATGGGCTGCTAAGAGCTGATCATTGGAGTGTATATACCAATAGTACATACATCTAAAAGCTGTGTATTGTACGAGTATGAATACGGGTGCATACGAGTAGAATTGTTGATGAAACTGAACGAGGATGTAATTGTAAGCATTTTTGTTAAGTAGAAGTATTTTGATAAGTGTATTGAAGTCTTTCAAAAGTGTATAAATACATATTAAAACACTACATGTATATACATTTTAACTGAGTCGTTAAGTCATCGTTAGTCGTTACATGTAAGTGTTGTTTTGAAACCTTTAGGTTAACGATCTTGTTAAATGTTGTTAACCCAATGTTTATAATATCAAATGAGATTTTAAATTATTATATTATCATGATATTATCATGTATGAATATCTCTTAATATGATATATATACATTAAATGTCTTTACAACGATAATCGTTACATATATGTCTCGTTTAAAAATCATTAAGTTAGTAGTCTTGTTTTTACATATGTAGTTCATTGTTAATATACTTAATGATATGTTTACTTATCATAGTATCATGTTAACTATATATATATCCATATATATGTCATCATATAGTTTTTACAAGTTTTAACGTTCGTGAATCACCGGTCAACTTGGGTGGTCAATTGTCTATATGAAACATATTTCAATTAATCAAGTCTTAACAAGTTTGATTGCTTAACATGTTGGAAACATTTAATCATGTAAATATCAATCTCAATTAATATATATAAACAAGGAAAAGTTCGGGTCACTACAGTTGGTTCATACCATAACATTCACAAATAAATACACTATATACATACATGCATAATTATTCCACTCACCTCGAGACGCATGCACAAGTCATGTATGTAAAGTCGCCACCAAACGCAACCGAGCAAGCTTTTACCTATAATATACATATAGGTATTCACACAATCAACACACATTCCCTTCAAGAGAATTTGACGCAAACGCCCTTAACCAAGGGTTTATACCTACCTCCACAATCCGCCCATTTAGACACCTAAGTGCAAAATACACCTTTTTATACATTTAATGACACCCGAAGGTCCAAACTAACGAGACTAGTTCCCGCGTTTCCGAAATACCAAAATACAACAACTTTAGCCTTTAAACGCATACTATCTCGTATATTACACAAAAACCCGTTTCATGGTTGACCAAGTTTGACTTTATGGTTAAAATACCAATTTTAACCCGAGATTATTTCTCACGTTTATTTTCATTCAAAAACGCCATTTAACACTTAACAAAAGTGTTTAACATCCATTTAATCCAATTTAATGTCATTACCAAATTCGACCCAATCAAAGTCGACCCATTTTGACCTAAGTCTCAGAAACACCTAAAATCACTAACGACTAGTGATTATATTAACAAAACACCAAATAACACCTAAAACGAGTATTTACATACTTAATTCACCAAAGCTTGCCTCAAAACCCATTTTGACACATAAACCCTAATTTTGACCCATTTCAAAATTAGTCAACTCAAATACACCCAAAAGGGTTCCAACGCTTTCAAAATCACTAAACTAAGTGATTACACCCAAAACCCGCCATGTAACAAAAATAACTAGTTTTCATAAACCCACTTCATCATCTAAATGGGTTTTACAACTAAAAAGCTTAAAACCCTAACTTGAATATCAAATCATAAAGATGAATTTCGGAGTTAGAACTTACCACTACAACCAAAACGTAGCCAAGAACGAGATGAACAACTTTAATACCCAGACCTTTGATCGATTCAAGCTTCTTCTTCCCCAAATCTCTAAATCTCTCTCTAGAAATCTCCCTCTCTCTCTAAGATGAGATGAGAGAGTTGTGTAGATGTGAAAATGATCCAAAATTGGATCCCAAACTGATATTAAGGCTACAAATCCGTCCACAAGTAAAAAGACACAAATACCCTTCATTAAAACTCAAAATATCAAGAAAATCACCAAAAATGCGTTTCCAGCCGCAATTTGCGCCTACTGGCCGCAAATTACGGCCAACCGCAAAAACGGCCGCCCAAAGGCGCCCATTTAGGTCCTGAACGGATTTTTGACCCCCACCCAGCCACAAATTGCACCTGGCAGCCGCAATTTGCGCCTGGCACATTTCTTCCCGGTTTCTGAACTTGTTTTGGCCATAACTTTTTGACCGTAACTCCGTTTTCGATGAGCCAAATATCGTTGGAAACGTAATAAGATTTTCTTTCTAATGGTAAGGTTTTGAAATATCAACTCAAAATTTATTTGGGGTCGAAAAGGTACGTACACACCTTGTAACTCAAACAAAGTTCCGTTTTCTTCGACATTCGAACAAGCAACACGTACATGCTTGGTACCCTTCATACAAGCTTCGTACAATCATATTTATACAATTATACAACCAAGTATGAACATTCTAAAGATCAATTACGTACCTCGGACATGTATGAAGAAAAACGGGATGTTACAGTCCTGCTTCTTGTTAAAGTAATCAATAGCCTTCAAATATATCGACAAGTTGTCTGACAAGTTTTTGAAGACAGCGTCGAGTTGACCTTTTGACAAACAACCCTTTAAACTATCATAGACAAATACTCTCTGTTCATCTAAGTTCAAAGAGAGTAGTATAAAATGCTCAGGATCTAAAAAATGAACTGGAATCAAAATTTGCAACAAAAGAAACATAAAAGATCAATAAGCAAGGACGCAAGGTTGACCTTGCGACCGACGCAAAGACGCAAGGTTGAACTTGCGACGGGCGCAAGGACGCAAAATGAACCTTGCGAGCAGACGCAAAGACGCAAGGTTGATTTTGCGTCCGTTGTCAAGACGCAAGGATAAGCTTGCGAGGGTCGCAAGGACACAAGAAAGAGTTTGCGAACGGATGCAAGGACGCAAGATCTATCTTCCGTCTATTACAGTTTACTCAAAATGGATAGTTTATATAAAAAAAAGAACTAACCTTATCACGTTCAGCCCAGGATGGATAAAGGTCATCACTACCATCCCCAAGACTAATCAAATACATATAATCTGGGGGATTATATTTAATAATCCCCTCTGCTTCAGGATTAGATGTATCCCCCTTCTCCTCCTCATTTTGAGTGTCATCATCATAAAAGGACTTGAATTTCTCTAGTTGATTGAGGAAACCCAATGGCATAATCGTCCATCGAGAACTACATGTATAATCTGCAATCGGAAACTGAGGACTCGAGGACATCTGGCTAGCTCGGGGCATAAACCTCTGCCGAAATCTCAACAGGAAGGTAGCCCATCCATCAATATGCTATAATCAGATCAAGTTGATTATGAATGTTAAAAAGCTAAAAACAAAACAAAACATGCATAAGTTTATAATTATTAACAAACTTACTATGTTTTCCAAATAACCCGAAAATGCTATTCCCAATAAACGTTTCCAAAACTCAGTATCAAGGAAGAGGAAGGTTTCATTTTGGAAAATAAACATGCAACGCGTATCTTGCTTATTGAGGATCAGTCCTTTCAAATCTTTTGCTGGCCCCACATGCTTCCTTTGATCTCTCCATGCATTAGGTGGTGGTGGTTGCAAAGTTCCTTGATCGTTTACTAATTTATCAACCATGGACCAAATCTCCTCCTCACTAACGCAATCCTTTTCCTTCCTTTTTCTCTTGTTTTCCTTTTTCTAAAAAAAAAAAAAAATTAGTAATCAACACGCAAAGACGCAAGAATTGTCTTGCGTCTGTGTAATAAAGACGTAAACACGCAAGCTAAGTCTTGCGTCCAACAAAGAAAAACACGCAAAGACGCAAGGTAATTATTGCGTCCAACAATGAAGAAGACGCAAAGACGCAAGGTGATCCTTGCGTCATTCACTAACCTCATTCTGGTCTGCTTGTTTTTCTGCTTCATTAACCAAAGGCAAATCAACTCCTTGCTCAATCTCCTCAGACACCAGAGCCACGTTCTCATCTTGTTTATCAACAGCTTTTTCAGTAGGCTTTTCAGTTTCTATTGGCAACACATTCTCAGCTTCTTTAGTCCCTTGATGAGAAACTTTCAGCCTTTTTACTCTAGAAGCTACTTCGTCAGACAACTGTATAATATCTATGAGTCAGCAATCATACGCAAGGACGCAAGATATATCTTGCGTGTAAACAAAGACGCAAAATGCAAGGACTTATAAACATCAGGCGCAAGGACGCAAGGAAAACCTTGCGTCTGGTGAATGTTACAGACATACCTTCTCCAATGGTTTTCTGTAGCCCGGTGTTGTGAAAGGGGAATTTAAAACATGAGTGGGCCTTCTTTCTCTTTTCCCACGTCTAACAACCCTCGGAGATGTATCATTGTCAGAGAAAGATCGAGGATTCACATATGCATCCTCGTTATCAACATACTATAATGAACAAAACGCAAAAAATAAGACAAGAAGCCATACGCAATGTCGCAAATAAGTCCTTGCGTCTGAGTTAGGGACGCAAGTAAAACCTGCGCCTAAATTACAAACAAGACGCAAAGACGCAAGAAGGTACTTGCGTCTGATTTAACATCAGGTGCAAGGACGCAAGGAAAACCTTGCGCCAATATAACAGGCAAGACGCAAGGTCGCAAAACAACCTTGCGCCTAGTTTACCTGATGGTGTTCCTGGTGTTCCTGTTCTTTCAAACGTTTTTCATGATCATTAAGATTCTTTTTACAATCAGCCAACTCCTTTTCTTGATCATCCACCCTCTTAGTTAACATATTAACCATACGCAATAATTCCTGCAAATTGTTGCCTTTTTGTGTTGGATGAGGGTTCGAGGTCTGCTCTGACTCCTCCTGCAATAATTCCTTCAAACTGCCACCCAACTCCTCTTCAACTTGATTATCATCTTGTGTATTTTCCTCGTCTTCAATAACCTCTCCTTGAAAGTAAGAAGAACTCTGGATCCACCATTGACAACCTCTCTCTATCTCAGATGGATGCAGGGAATGAAAAGGTCTTTTTTTCTTCAGAAAATCATCCTGAAATGAACTTATATTAGTAAAAAAAAAGGACGCAAGGACGCAAAAGTCATTTTGCGTCTAGACGCAAGAACGCAAAGAGCATCTTGCGAATAGACGCAAGGACGCAAGAGTAAACTTGCGACACACGCAAGGACGCAAGCATGATTCTTGCGCCTGTAACAAGTATAACCCAGGGACCACATGCAAGGACGCAAGGACATCCTTGTGACATACGCAAGGACGCAAGGTGTATCTTGCGTCCTCTTGCGATACACAAAACTGCTCTGTTCAAACAGAAACTGCTGTATATACACTATATAAAAAGCTCTTGGAGATATTAACTAACCATTATATGTAAAAGTTTTAGGTAGTCAGACACTGTAAAGGTTTCAGCAGATGAACGCTTCCAAAATAATGCTCTTGGTACTCCATCCTTATCAGTTTTGGTTGCAAAACTCTTAATGGTACGACGGTATGCCTCGAGGATCCAAATCTTAAATGCCCACATAAAACCAGCCAAAGTGTAAGACTTTCCACCCCCACTCTCTAATTGGCTTTCTCGAACCTCAAAACCTTCGCTCACCGCTGAGTAAGTAGCATCCCAAATACGAGACCCCCATGGGTACGCGTTCACTTTATTGAAATCTTCAACCAACCATAGAAACTATTTACTAACCACATGTTGCCCCTGCTTCCCCATAAACGCTCTCTCTACGATCAAAATTATAGCTAGTCGAACAATATCATCGTCACTAACCTTGGGAACCTTTACATCACCTTGTTTTTTGATAAGGATGTTTTGTATATCACTAACCAAAATGTTGCTGGCATCGGGACGCTCTGGAAAACAACGCCGTCTAATGGGTGCGGTCTTAGATTCATAATTTCGAGGGATGTAATGTGCCATGTCCGTCCGGCTACTAAACATAAAGCCGGTGACTAAACAAAATTCACGCCGACCAAATCTAATCATAAAATTAGGAGAAAAATGAAACCATATATCTTGTTGCTCTTCAGGGTACTTACTAGCATCTAATTTTGCTGAACGCTCACATTTCCGTTGGAGCATGGCATGTACTAGGCCAGGATCATTACCCGTGTACGAAAGATCTAACCAGGGACCAAAGCATGTACTTCTAAATAATTTTTCTTGTCTCCCAGTCAACATTTTCTTGACCTGAGGAATCACGGTCAACATATTCTTCATGGTCAATTTACCTTCCACATAGCCCTGTAAAAGTTAGAAGAACATCAGAAGAAAATCACATAGACGGAAGCACGCAAGACAGAGATTGCGTACAAGGCCGCAAGGACGCAAGGTTAACCTTGCGTAACCTATGTGCAAGACGCAAGGACGCAAGGTTAACCTTGCGTAACCTATGATCAAGACGCAAGGACGCAAGGATTACCTTGCGTGCACATGCAAAGGTAACCTTATGCCAAACGCAAGGACGCAAATATCACCTTGCGTACATTGTGAGGCATACTCAAGGACGCAAGGATTGTCTTGCGTCTACATAGCAACAGAGTTACACAACTTAAAACTAGAAAAAAATTCCTGGGTATCGTACGCAATCTCAATAATATACAATCAAAAACACAAAATACAAACAAATTTCGTTGACACATTTTATCGAACAATTGGCGTGCAAAGAGTGCAAAAACTTTGTTTTAGCACATAAATCTAAGAACTATGAAGTAGATCGAATAATATAACATAGATCTAAGAAATCTAACCTGTTCTTGAGACATAGTGAACGATGATGGTGATTCGATGATGTTGGTGGCGTAGAAGCTCGCTTGTACTCGGGAAGATCGAAGATGGAAGGATGAAGAAGATCTAGTAACGATGAAGATGTGAGGAGGATGACGTGAGGATGATGATGAAGATTTTGCGAGTGATTTGCGAGTGTTTGGAGAATGTAAGAAAGCTTGATAACGATCTTGCGAATGACGAGCGAAAGGGCACCAGAGAGGAGTTTGTGTATGTGTGTGGTTGTAAGGGAACAGTGAACGCAAACTGATCATTTAACTAGTTCTTTAGGGAAACACGCAAGGTCGCAAAGACGCAAGGGCGCAAGGACGCAAGGTGTCTTGCGCCTTGCGAGGGCAAATTGTCAAACTTTTTTTTTAGGGCTGTCAGTCAACAAGCTTAAAAAAAGGGCATTTTGGTGATAATCCCATCTAATTCCCATATATCTGATTCCCTTCCGGCCCAACATACCGATCCCAACTACCCTCCCACACCCAATCCTCCCAAGCCCAACAACACATGTAATATGGAGCTCAATCATTACCCCATTAACCCACCCACTTCCAATCCAGATCCATGTAATCTCAACATCACTTTGACCCACCCCATCCCTGAACCTACTATCACCCCTTCCCCCATAATTTCTGTTAACAATCAAGAAACCTGCTGTCTGGAAAACAACCCCATCGTCGGTACTTTCAAATAGCAACAAAAAAATTCAATATCCTCGTCTGGAAAAAACAAAAACGCCTCTCATAGGACAGAGGAATTAAGCTGTAAACGTGTTGCTAGAGACAATATCCACCATCCCAAAAAACCGTCCTTGGATCCAAATTTGCGAAATAACAGAATTCAATCAAATGGCATACGATCCAAAATAAATGATGCAAAACATTGTGCTCGTAGCGGTCAGAAACTGAAGCTTTCCCAATTAACCAAGAGGCGTATCACATCATCAAAAAACAACAGCCACAAATCGAAAACTAAATCTGGAACTTCTAAAACCTTTAAATCCAATTCAAATAATGCTTCTAGCAGCTCCATTGGTACAAAGGCTATCGGTGAGGAGCTGGGTATTCGCTGGTGTAAAAACCAGTAACTTTCGTCGTCCTATCTTGTTTGTAAGTCTTTCTTATGTGTACTATCTTTCTCAATATTCGAGGTTTGGGACAAACGGGTAAAATTGAATGGCTAAAACGTATATGTAACCTTGAAAAACCGGTAATACTTGGGCTTCAGGAAACAAAATGTGAAACTCCCATGAAAAGCTTATCGAATCATTTTGGGGAAACCCTCATTTTAAAGTCGTCCAAAAAAACGCAATTGGAGCCTCGGGTGAGATCTTACTAATCTAGGACACGAATATATTCACACTAGAAAAAGCCATGGGGGTGAATTTTTCCTAGCAATAATCGGTACATGGGCGGGTTATAACACCAAGATTGCAATTATCATTGTTTACGGTCCACATCCGAACCAAAAAAAGATTCGTTTCTGGAATGAACTTTCATCGTTAACCACGTCTCTTGATATTCCTTACATAATTTGTGGTGACTTCAATGAATTTAGAAACCGTTCCGAATGCTTAAACACCGAATTCAAACAATCATGGGCAAATAAATTCAACAAATTCGTCAATGATTCTAACCTTATAGATGTTCCTCTCGGCGGGAAAAAATTTACCCGCATATGTGAAAATAACTTGAAATTCAGCAAACTCGACCGTTTCTTAATCTCTGACGACTTCCTTAATATCTGGCCAAACATCTCTTCCAAAACCCTTGATCGTGACCTTTCCGATCATTGCCCAATAATCATAAAAAATACATTCACTAATTTCGGCCCAAAACCTATTAAAGTCTTTAACACTTGGTTAGAACTATCAGAAACCGATGAATTAATCAAAAAAGTATGGTCTGAACCTATCTCCGGTAACCGACATGATTATATCCTCTGCAACAAACTTAAAAAGGTAAAATTAGAATTGAAAAGAATCAGCTCTCAACTAGATAACCTCGATAACCAAATATGATCCCATCTAAATACTGCATCCGAATGGGAAAGGAAAGCCGAAAACACAACTCTCACTGAAATTGAAAGAAAAAATGGGTCGAAGAAAAAATGAACCAGCTTGAAAAAGAAAAGAAAAAATCTAAAATGTTAAAACAAAAGGCCCGCATAAAATGGGCACTCGAAGGGGACGAGAACTCCAAATATTTTCACAACTACATTAAAAGAAGAAACAATAAAAATAATATTCGAGGCGTATCTTCAAACGGCTCTTGGTTCGAAGATCCTTCCACAATCAAAAATGAAGCCTTCCGTTATTTCAAATCTCTTTTCAAATCAAAAAAACAAAAAGGGTCATGCTCCTTTGAAAACGAACCACATTTGGAATACATCTCCCAATCCGACAACACGTTCCTTGAATGTCGTTTTAACGAATCAGAAATATGGGATGCACTCCAAGGTTGCGAGAGCTCAAAAGCTCCTGGACCGGAAGGGTTCAACATGAAATTCTTTAAAAAAATATTGGTGGTTGATTAAGATCTCATTACGGTCTTAGATTGGTTCTCGACTAACTCCGAAATATCTAATGGTTGCAATGCTTTGTTCTTCACACTTATTCCGAAATAACTGAACCCCATCGGTTTTAACGAATACCGACTAATTTGTCTTATAGGGAGCTATTACAAAATCCTTACCAAAATCCTCTCCAATCGCCTCTCCAAAGTTATACACAAAGTGATTGGTTGCGAACAAACTGCTTTTCTAAAAGGTAGGAACATCCTTGATAGTATCTTAATTGCAAATGAAAAATAGACGAACTTAAACGTAAAAAATGCAACGGCCTTATTTTTAAGGTAGACTTCGAAAAAGCTTTTGACTGTATTGAATGGGAATTCCTCTTCGACACTATGCGCTTCATGGGTTTTGGTAACAAATGGATCAGCTTTATTCACGCGTGCCTTCCCTCATCAACAATATCGGTCCTGATAAACGGTTCCCTGACTAAAGAGTTCTCTCCCAGGAGAGGCATCAGACTAGACGATCCTATATCCCCATTCCTTTTCATCATCGTGGCTGAAGGTCTAAACATCCTCTCCAAAAGAGCCATTTCAAACGAGCAATTCCGTGGTCTTAGTGTTGGTCACGATAATGTTATCGTTTCGCACTTACAATACGCGGACGATACCATATTTTTTAGTGAGTGAGTAAGCGTAATGCTAAATATCTCTCCAAACTTCTTAAATGTTTTGAAAACATATCAGGACTTAAAGTTAATCTTAAAAAAAGCAATCTTTACGGAATCGGTGTCCCCAAAATAGAAGTGGATGCTATGGCATCTTACATAAACTGTTCCGCAGGTTCTTCCCCGTTTACCTACCTTGGCCTTCCAATAGGTGTTCCCACTTCAAACGCCTCAACATGGCTTCCGATCATCGAAAAATACGATAAGAGGCTCTCCGATTGCAAAGCTAAATCCATTTCTTTTGACGGACGTCTAACTCTCACCAAATCCGTCTTAAGTAGCATTCCTTTATACTTCTTCTCACTCTTTCACGCTCCCGTCAATATAATCACCACACTCGAATCCAAAAGGCGAAATTTTTTTTGAGGCGGCCCCGAAGCGGATAACAAAATTAACTGGATAAAATGGGATCATATTTTACTACCATATGACAAGGGCGGGCTTAATATCGGATCAATTTTTTGTAAAAATATATCACTACTCTGCAAGTGGTGGTGGCGATTCAAAAACGAAAAAAAACGCATTATGGGTTAAAATCATTTCTAGCATTTACGGGGCGGGGGGTGGGTTGGATACTAACTTTTTATGCAGGAGCATACAGGGCAGAACTATCTGGAATGGAATACTAAAGGCTGGAAAGATTGCAGATAACATCGACATTGACTTTACAAATTCAATATCCAAATCTATCGGCAAAGGGTCCGGAACCAAATTCTGGCTTGACAGTTGGCATGAATTAGGCCGTCTCTGCTCCCTATTCCCACATCTCTTCATGCTCGAGGCTTACAAATAAACAAAGGGTGCTGACAGAATTTCAACTCACAATGCTATCTCCACTGGAACTTGGAATTGGACACGAGACCCTAGTGGACGCACTCTAAACGAACTCAACATGCTAACAACTTAATCACTTCTTATTTACTGACTGACAGGACGAATTCGTGGAAATGGTCATTAGATACGTCGGGCCATTTCATCACAAAGACACTCGCAAACTTACTTGATATGCACAAGCTTGAAAGCTCATCTTCTCTCGTGGTCACTTCTAGAAACAAACTCATACCACAAAAAAATCAACATATTCGCATGGAGAACCATACTTCGCCATATCCCATTTCGTGTTGAACTAGACAAACGTGGGGTAGTCATCGAGTCGGTACTTTGCCCATTATGTAATAATCAAAATGAAACTGTTGACCACATCATCCTTCACTTTCCTGCTATCATGAACATTTGGAACCACGTCTTTCGATGGTGGAACCAACACTCAATCACATTTACAAGCCTTGATGACATCTGTACTTCTAACCAATCTTTCGTCAATTCTCCATCCGATATCCATATTTGGCAAGCCACCAAGTGGGCTTGTAGCTTTGGAAATATAGAAACCTAAAAGTTTTTAGCAATAAAGATTGGAACCCCACAACTTTAATCTCCGAAATTCAAACTCAAAGTTTCTCATGGATCTCCAAGCGCTCAAACAAAATATGGCTCGAATGGCAACAATGGCTCATAAAACCTTCATACTTCGCCGTATCGTCCAACACTCGTACGGGCATTGGTTAATCTTATTGATCCATAAATAATGGGTATATTTGTTCGGGATTAAAAGTATATTGGTCTCCCCCTTTGTCACCACACGATCGGTACTGGTGGTTTCCTTTATTCTGCTTGCATGCAAGTTCTACCGGCCATTCCCCCATCATTCATGGATCGAGTAGTAATATACTATTTTCGTCATATGTATTATCTCATTTATGAGCATTCCACATGCATTGTATAGTTTGTGTATAGGGCACTTTATATAATCCGTTTATAATAATAAAGATTTACTTGCTTTTAAAAAAAAAAACATTTATACATATTGCACATAGCACAATGTGGAAACATAAGTGAGAGTAGCATGCAAAAGCTAATATACATGAGATCAATTGTCAAGCAAATAATCATGCATAACAATTATATTTATAAGCTTAGATGCTAGAGCGTGTATGAAAGAAAGTAAGTTCAAACAAGCATGTTAAAACACAAGCATAACATAGCATGGCAAACAAGTAAGAGTAGCACATGTAATTATATCATGCAACACTATAGATACTATCATAAGTTTTGAACAAGCATGTAAGGACACAAGCATGTCATACATATGACACATATCATAAGCATTGCATGTCAAGCATATTGCACATAATATAAGCATAGCATGTTGAATACAAATTGTAAGAATACAAGTAAGAGTAGCATGCTGAAGCTAATATACGTAATCATGCATAACGATCTATTTTATATATAAGCTTAAAACATGCATGAGGCACATCTATTCAACATTATGAGCATACTAGTCGACGCATGTCAAATAATAGTGATCAATAAGGCAGATATGATAAGTTGAAAAGTTATCCACATGATAAGTTATCATTGAAAAACATACAATAAGTTTCAGGTTATTCATCTAAGAGCATATCTCTTTGTCTACTTAGTGATGAACATATGTATAACCTAAACATATAGATCATGTTAATATTTCGCTTATCATGTAATGATCAAAGCTAAATTGGTGTTCAAATAATCACTTATTAAGTTGACTAGTCCAATTTTAGCAAGAGAATGCACACATATATGAGTCTTGAAAGAAGTGGTACCTCAATCGAGGAAAGTTTGTTTCATCCATAAGCCTTGAGTACATGATCTTTCAATCGCTATATACTCGACTTTGGTAGTAGAGAGAGCTACATGTGTTTGTTCCTTTAGGAACCAAGAGGTTATGCATAAACTAACTAATGCATATATACCACTCTTCTAAATAGTAGCGATCCACCATCATCCGAATCTCCAAGGCACATGATATCCATGATGCATAGAGCCCTTTAGATTTATCAAAAGATCCTTTTAACGGCTCGAAAGTGTGACATAATTGGACTTTCCCTTGCATGGGTGATAAGCATAAGAGTGTGTTTGAAGTCTCATATGCATTGTTAGAAATATATGCATACATAGAACTTAAGAATAATCTTCATTATAGTAAGCATATATCACATCAAAACAAGCAATCATGCATAATAAACTTAATTAGAATTCACAATACAAGTATCAATCATGCATGGCAAGCAAGTAATCATGATAATCAAAGAAAGGCATGTTCCATGGCATGAATATTGATGAGCATATCCTAAATAACTAGATCAGGTAGGCATTTAACTCGCAAATTAATATCAAAATATGATATACGTTAAATCATTAGTTATTTAGTTATCTTTTCAAATATGGCCCCAGAGTGCACTTAAATGATATAACGTAACAAGCAATCACAAAACTCATGGCAAGCAAGCTAATATCAAATTACTTATTAGGCACTCACTCAATTATGATCTAAGATGATTATCATCATGTCAACATATGTTAACTTGACTATGAATAAAGTTAACCAGTCAACGTTGTCCATGTATTTTAGTTAACAATTTGGAGTGTTCTTTTAGATCACGAGCATAAAAATATCCAAGCATAATTTTTCAATATGCTAATAAATCATAAACATGTAAGCACATAAGCATGATGAAAAATATATGGCATGTTGGATGTAAAAAATATTAAGCACAATGCCCTCTCAATAAAATTCAATTAGCAAGTTAATGATCCTAAAATGTGTAGTATAACATTTAACAAGTTGATTTCGACCAGCTTGAGTTACAACGAGAGAACTCAAGTTGTCATGCATGAAAATCATATAAGCATACAACTAAAATAGGTAAATTTACACATACAAACATATAATCATGCAATTATGACAAGTAGATATTGCGCACATAATCATACATGCAATGAAAGCATTTAAGGCACATATGAGAGATAAAGCAAAGATTATGTAATTTACACCTAGTGTATAATGAGCGGAAGCCTAGAGTTAAGCCTAGAGTGTAAATCATACAAAAAAGCAGTCAAGTTTCTCCATTAGTTCAAAGAACTTGTTGCAAGGAGAATGACCAAGTCATGAACATCTATTTGCATAATTAAGATTCCATTTTAATACTTCTTAGCAAATAATGTATTGTAAACTTTTTACCATTTCTCATGCATGACCAAGTAAGAATGCCCTAAGTCTATCAAAACTTTCAAGAGGTGGTGATAGTAGAGAATAGGCATTTCCATATATATATGCATTCTTGACATTCATTCTTATGTTAAGATCATACATAAGATGATATCTTACATTCTTGAGATTCTTTTACTAGTTTCAACAACTTCTCTTTTCTTTTCAATGTGATTAGCTTTTGTTAAACTAGATAATTAAATGGTTTAGTTCTAGTTTCCAGATCAAGGACATTATTAACTATTAATCACATTGTGTTGAACTTTTCATGTGTTATGTTTGATTATTCCTTTAGCCCGCTAGGATGTCTATTTAGACCTTATAAGGTGTTGGCTTCTAAAGAGTATCCTAGAGACGTACCTACCTTTAGAGTCACACCTACACCTTTTAGTGATAATCTAGCATTGATTTCCATAGGTGTGTCTAATGCCTTAGCACTTATCTAAAAGGTTACTGAAACTTTTCATTTCACTTGTTTGTTCTAGGTGTTCGTTTGATGCAAACCTAATCTTAGTTTAGAAATTAAGAGCATGAATTATTCTTAAAGCTTTCTAACCTCAAAGATTTAGAATCATTCATCCTAATATGTCTAAGTGTGTTTTAGACATTATAACAACTCAACAAACGCTTATGCATTTAACTAACAATTTTTATCAATGACTATTACTCTAGCAATTTAGACAAGAATAATATCATTTAAGTGTAAGCCTAGAATGAGTTCTTTCATCACAAATGTATCTCATTAAGCATAGATGATAGAAATCATATACAACCCCGTTAGTAAGACTACAAAGTTGAACTTTAGAAATCTACACTATACCTAGAAAATGGAGAACTTAGACTACACACTTTAGATCTAATTTGTCTCCTATCGATGTCTCCTAAGATTTGTTTGTTATGATTCTTTTTATGATCTTTTCATTTATTCTTTCTGCATCTTTTCTCGAGTATTTGCTTTGTTGAAACAATCTAATGAGAATGACCCTTTATATATTAACTCAAGGATGAATTCACTCAAATGACCATCACATTTTATCTTGGGTGATTAGGTTTATGTTCGTAAGATCTAATAAAATTATGTATTGATACAATGCATATATTGACATATTTCTAGCTTTACTAACAAGCACATAAGACATTCTACCCAATTATATGCATAACATTTTTATACTTTCAAACGAGTTGTGACCTAACTAGGATGTTAAGATATATGCACATATCAAGCTAGAATTCAAGTAGCACATTTATTTGCAAGAAATGTTACCTCTACCGGTAATGGTCTTTTAAATATGTCCATCAAATATTACATCACCATCATCATGTTCTTTGTGCTCGGTGTGACATAATTATCATGGACATGTGTTTTTAGTACTTGTGATTACATCGTCTTCCGCCACACTTGTTAACAAACCTACAACTTGTTAGAGACACAAAACATGGTACCCAATGTTTGTTAGGTCCGAGATTGTTAGCATCAAATATTCTCACCATAACTCATCTTTGTACCTTTCTCAAGGAATAGACTATTATTCTTTTAGACATGTATGTATTTTAAAATTCGGCAAACCAATTTCATGTCTTGAGTGAGAATGATTGATCTTGTACGCTTATAGTTGTTTGAAAATCACTAACACTTACGAGTTGAAAACTTAACCTTTTAAATGAGTGTCTTTTGATGACGATAATTAGCTTCATATTAGCAGATGTTTAAATATTGCCAATAAATAATGTAAAACTAATATTATAATCATTTTAAAACAGTTCAACATTTAAAAGTGTCAAACCACGACCGATCTTAAAATTGCGAAAGCACATTTTGATCAGATCCTATGCGGTTGATCCACGGTCGACCGTAGGTTCGACCGTCGACTGGTTTGGCACTATGTTGAGTTCTCTAAAGTGTGTTTTCGAAAAGCATGTGATAGGTTCACTCAATGTAAGATCCTGTTTCCAGCCAAGTGAGACGCCATCAAAAATAGAGGACACCGTCCAACATTGAAGGACTGGATGCCGTCCAGGATATTGGACGCCGTCCAAATGGGCTGGCGGGCCAGCTGTTTTATTTTAGATATTTTGGAAGGGGCTTTTTGGTAATTTCACACATGAGACGACATTAAGGCCCCAAGATTAGTTTGGTGGGTGACTTAACTCCATTCTCATCTACCATTACTCTTTCCACTTCAATTATAGTGAGAGAGGAAGTTTTAGTGTGAGAAAGCTCAATCCAAGGAGGAAGATGCTAGTTTCGGGTTTAAGCTCGAGTTGTAAAGTTGTTCATCTACTTCCTAGCTACGTTTTAATTGTGGTGGTAAGTCTTAACCTTGATTTCCTTACATTAATAGTTTAAGGGTTAGGGTTTGGGTTAGTGATGAACATAAAACCCTTTGTTTAGTGATTTGGGGGTTTTTGGGTAAGTTTGGGTCATGAGGACTCAAAGATGACTAACCTAGGGTTTTGAAATGATGAATTGAGTTTATGAGTTTTAATTTGGTTAGTTAATTGCTAGCACACCTAGATATTATGTAAGTGGGTGTTATTTGGGTAAGTGGGTGACCCAAATGGATGTGTTAACCACAAAATGGGTCAAATGAGTTTTTGGTGACCTAGGTTGTTCAATGAGTATGAAAATGCGATAACCTTGCATTAAAAGTGTATTAAGACCCTAAATGGCTAGTGTTGGGGTTTTGACGAAGTTGACCTAATATTAGGGTTAATAGTGCAAATGAGTCGAAATTGCACTATGGGTCAAAATTTCACTAGGATGGTGAGTAAGTTGGTTGACCAACTCGATTGTGTGATTGATATTATGCATGATGTAATAGGTGCGTCGCGTTGAAGGTTGCGAGCTTGATTGACTCACCAAAGGCGTTAAGGTGAGTGGAATAATTATACATGTGTGTATGTAAGGTATTTACTTGTGCGAAATGCAATGTGGGTTTTATGTTCGGGTATGCGATACCACATCGTGTTGGCATGAGATGAGGGTTTAAAGTTCGGGTATGCGATACCTCATCATTATGTGTGTGTGCGGGCGTGAAATGTGGGTTTTAAGTTCGGGTATGCGATACCACATTTCACGTGACGGGTGGGTTTTAAGTTCGGGTATGCGATATCACCCAAGGGGCTAGTGATGCATAATAGCGGCGTCTGCATGGCTAACGGTTCATTCACGAGAATCATTCCCTTTGGATTTTGGTTAACCATGGTTACGTGTTGTAGTGTAGCCTATCATATTGTTCGAATTATATGCTATTGTTGTGCTAGCTTGTGTATTGGAGATTTAGCTTATACTTTGCGTTGGTATGCTAATTATATTGCTAGCGTGTATGCGGTAATTGTTGTAAGTGATTGCAAGTAAGTAGGTTGTATATGTATGTGTATAATTATTGCATTCACTAAGCGTTTGGCTTACCCTCTCGTTGTTTATCTTTTTAGGCTCCGGTGTGGACAAGGGTTAGGGCGTTCGTTTAGATTAGTGGTCTCCCGCTTTGGTTTGGATAGGGGATGCTTTTGGAAAGTTTGACTTTAGAAGTTTGACCGAGATTGTGGGTAGTTTAACCCCAAACACTATGCTCTAGGTGTCGTTTGGAAATTAAACTCTTATGGTCGAAACTTGTATTTTTGAACGGAATTCGTAAAACGGCCGATGTGGGCCCGATGTTGTAAAACTCGATCTTATGGTGGAAATCTCTTAGTTTTACTTATTTTAACATGTTGTGAAAAGCGTTTCTTTTAAAAGTGTCAGGAAGTGGGTTTTCTGCTCGCGTAAGTTGGACCACTTGATCAGAATTTTGCAGTTCATTTGGATGCCGTCCCAAATGGTTGGACGCCGTCCTGGCCTTCAGTACTGGATGCCGTCCAGATGTACAGTCTCACAAAAAAAAATTAGCATGTTTTTGGTATAACGAGGGTTGGGTCGTTACAAGTGGTATTAGAGCATGGTCTAAGGGATTTAGATGACTTGAGATAGGTGCCTAGACTTTGACTTTATTGTGTATGCATTTTATGCGGGACTTGTCGGAGACAGGTCGGACCGGGAATTGGTTATTGCTTAAGTTTATGTGAACTAACCTTGCGCTAATTGTTTTGTATTGTGTTTGCAATCATCAAGCGAGATAGACGTTGTACTAGCAAGATTAATGCGACGTGCTCGCGTAACAATGATTAGCTACCATTGTTACGGGTCCAAGTCGTGTCAAGCAAGCGACGTACGACGATTGTTAAGCAAGATGGGCCGTGTGGGGTGTATGTGTCATGTTGATGTTATGCGAGGTGTATATGACATAGTTATATATTTACTACGAAATACTATTAAATACGATACAATTATACACAAGTTATTTATTTATAGAATAGATATACCTAATCCTTGCTACAACACTTATAGGCAATGACTACTATATTTTTATTTTAAACTATATTTGTATATATATATATATATATATATATATATATATATATATATATATATATAAAAGTAGTTTTATTATTATTATAAAAAGGGGGTTTTTACCGATAAATGACCGGTTTGTCGATTTTATGTCTTAAGTCGCAATTAAAACCTAATGTAAAATATTAAAAATAAATAAAACTTAATTTAAAGCGTAAAGTAAATGACGATAAATAAAAATGCGATAATTAAAAGTGCGATAAATAAAATGACGGTAAATAAATTTGCGATAATTAAAAGTACGATAATTAAAAATGCGATAACATATAAAATAAAGGAATTATGCTTATTTAAACTTCTGTAATCATGATGTTTGACGTGTTGATTTTAATTTATTACCATGGGTTAATTGACCTTTGTCCTGGATTATTCAATATGTCCATACGGTTTTTGTCCATAACAGTCCATCAGTCATAAATATAAAGTGCGAGTGTCCTCGTCAAATAATCCTTATACCCGAAGTCAAATATTTCAACTAATTAGGGATTCGAACTGTAACAAGGTCTTAATACTTTGTTTAATGAATACACCAGGTTATCGACTGCGTGTAATCCAAGGTTTTACTACTTTATTAACAATTATACCAATTACCCTTGTATGTAATCCACCCCTGTTTCAATGAGTCCGTTGACTATTAATCCATTCCCGTGTCCGGTAAAATGAATAATTATTGGTATTTATAAATATCCCGCCCACCGTACCCAGTCAAGCGTATGTGGTTATATATAAATATGTCAAATTATAAATCTCTATATTAATTTAACGAGGTATCATTTAGTTAATATAAAGCCCATTAATAGCACATAGTCTAATTTCCACAAGTGTCGGTCTTTTGTCCAAACCCCAATTATGGTACAAAGCCCAATTACCCAATCTTTAATATTTCGCCCAACATCACAATTACTTCGATTTAAATAAGCATAATAATAACTTAGCTACGAGACATTAATTTAAAAAAGGTTGAACATAACTTACAATGAGTATTAATCGCGTAGTATTACACGGACAGAATTTTGACTTACAAACTTAAACATTCGCCACTATAACCTTATTATTATTAACTTAAAATTAAAATTAAAATTAAAATATAAATATATATTGAGAGTATGATGATAGATTAGAAAAAGGTGTGATTTATTTCGGCCAGAACTCGTGCATTTTATAGAATGTGGCCTGCTACAGTAAACCATGTGACCGCATGGTTTTTGTTCTTCCAGGCCATGCGATCGCATGGCCACCTTCTCCTGGTTACAAAGTGATTAAAACGTGGGCTGCTCGTATTTATTTAATATATAATATAATATATATAATTTTTATATAATTATATATATATATTATATTATATTATATTCTTGTGCATAGTTGACTTGTAATTTTAGCTCTGTTGCGTCGCGCGTTGATAGTTGGTTCATGTCCCGGTTCTGGATTTTCGAACGTCCTTGCGTACAATTTAATATCTTGTACTTTACGTTTTGCGGCTCGTACTTTTGTAACTTTTAGACGTTTCTCATCAATAAATTGAACCTCTTGGATTGTACTTTGTACTTTTTAGCGTTTTGGTCATTTGCGTCTTCAATTCGTCGAATCTGTCTTTTGTCTTCACCTTTTATTATTTAAATGAATATCACTTGTAAATAGAACAATTGTAACCAAAAGCTTGTCTTTCTTGAAGGATAATGCTATGAAATATATGTTCGTTTTTAGCATTATCAAATATTCCCACACTTGAGCGTTGCTTGTCCTCAAGCAATATAGAACTTGAATATAACTTTACTAGAATCACTTCTTTATTCTTCACACTTTGTACATCAGTGATTTTTATACGGCAGTATGAACAATGATAGTAACGTTGTGGTTTATAGTCCCACATGACTATGAAAATTTAGATCCTTTAGGAAATTGGATCTTTATGAAAACATTTGATCTTTTGAAAATTCAATCTAGCTTTTACCCTAGATAAGTTTTCCGGAATAACCCTTCATCGGTGTTTGCAAAATGTTTGTGGGTTTTGTGGGTTTCAGATTTGAAAATTGTAGCTCAAAACTTATGGTTTTGTGTCACCCACTTGCTAACCTTGTATTGGGAAAGCAACACGTCCAGTTTACTTGCTCCGTATATTACCTTTCGGTAAACTACCGTTCGGTTGTAAAGGAAATCGTTGAACAAGCAACTGTTAAGGCAATGTCCTGTGACATGCTTTTGATTATGGTCTATATCGTGTCAGATGCAATTACTATCCTTTGTAGGAGCAATAGTAAAGATCACCCTATAGTTTTTCAGTCTGGCACAAGGTCCTGTCTTCGACCATGCTATGCAACCACCGTTCTTACGGTTGACACCCGATTTGGTTCAGGTGACCTAATGAATTCCAGGTGAATTCCTAGGATTTTACGTTCAATGATAATGAACACATTGAAAATGGGTTTTCAGAAAACAAATCGGTTTGTAATTTGATCAAAATATTTTCTAGTTCAAGCTCGAGTTTAGATATCATTGAATTCCATGAGTTTGAATTCTCAATCTTTAAGGTCAATCTCAAGGATTGAGTAATATCAGTCTTAAAAGTTTATTTTTGATCTTTAAGGAGATTATCCTTTCTGGGGATCTGTGATGTTTTCGCTAGGTGTATATAAAATAGCTTAAATTTTACTAGGAAATACTATTAAATACGATACAATTTTACACAAGATATTTATTTATTTATTGAATGGATATACTTAAACCTTGCTACAACACTTATAGGCAGTGTACCTAATCGTACAGTAGTGTAGTTTTTAGTAAGTCCGGTTCGTTCCACAGGGAATCTTTTTCACAAAGCTTAACGCTATATTAGTTTAAATTTATAAAAATACAAATATATATATAAGTAATATTATTATTATAAAGGGGAGTTTTTACCGTTTAATGACCGGTTTGTCGATTTTAAAAACTTTAGTTGCAGTTAAAACAAAATGTAAAATATTAAATAAATAAAAGACTTAATTTAAAGCGTAAAGTAAATAACGATAATGAAATTGCGAATAATAAAAGTACGATAAAATAAACTTGCGATAATTAAAAAGTACGATAATTAAAAGTGCAATTAAATACAATAACAATAAATAAAAATGCGATAATTAGAAGTGCAATTAAATATAAAATAAAGGAAATTAAATATGAAATAAAAGAATTACGCTTATTTAAACTTCCGTAATCATGATGTTTGACGTGTTGATTTTAGTTTTATGCCCATGGGTTAATTGTCCTTTGTCCTGGATTATTTAATATGTCCGTCTGGTTTTTGTCCATAACAGTCCATCAGTCATAAATATAAAGTGCGAGTGTCCTCGTCAAATTATCCTTATACCCGAAGTCAAATATTCCAACTAATTGGGGACTTAAACTGTAACAAGGTTTTATTACTTTGTTTAATAATTACACCAGGATGTCGACTGAGTGTAACCCAAGGTTTTAATACTTTGTTATCAATTATGCCAAGTGTCCTTGTACATAATTTCACCCCTGTTTTAATAATTCTAGTGACTATTAATCCATTCCCGTGTCCGGTTAAATGAACGATTATTCGTACATATAAATACCCTGCCCATCGTATCCGATCGAGTGTATATGGTTATTTATAGGGACGTTCAATTGTAAATCTTTATATTAAAATTAACAAACTATCATTTAGTTAAACAAATATAAAGCCCATTAATAGCCCATAGTCTAATTTCCACAAGTGTCGTTCTTTTGTCCAAACCCCAATTATGGTACAAAGCCCAATTACCCAATTTTAATATTTTTAGCCCAACATCATGATTACTTCGGATTAAATAAGCATAATAATAACTTAGCTACGAGACATTAATGTAAAAAGGTTGAACATAACTTACAATGATTAAAAATAGCGTAGCGTTACACGGACAGAATTTCGACTTACACCCTTACAACATTCGCTAACACACCCTTATTATTAGGATTTAAAATTAAAATTAAAATTAAAATATAAATTATATATACATATACTACGTTTGAGTGAAGAAGAAAAAGATGTGTTTTGTGTTACACCAAAGCTCGATTTTTATAGGCATGTGGGCTGGAACTGTGCACCATGCGATCGCATGGATTTATGCCTTCTAGGCCATGCGATCGCATGGCCAGCTGGGGAGAGCCACATTTGGTTGTTTTCTTCTGCCGACGTTTATTTAAATATAATATAATATATATATATTAATTTTAAGAATTAATTATATATTATATTATATTCATATGCATAGTTGACTTGTAATTTTTAGTCCGTTGCGTCGAGCGTTGAGAGTTGACTCTGGTCCCGGTTCCGGATTTTCGAACGTCCTTGCGAATAATTTAATATCTTGTACTTTGCGTTTTGAATCTTGTACTCTTGTAATTTTGAGACGTTTCTTATCAATAATTAGAACCTCATTGATTGTATTTTGTACTTTTGAGCTTTTTGGTCGTTTGCGTCTTCAATTCGTCAAATCTGTCTTTTGTCTTCACCTTTTATTATTTAAACGAATATCACTTGTAAATAGAACAGTTGCAACTAAAAGCTTGTCTTTCTTGAGGGATAATGCTATGAAATATATGTTCGTTTTTAGCATTATCAAATATTCCCACACTTGAGCTTTGCTTGTCCTCAAGCAATATAGTCTTGAAATACTAGAATCACTTCTTTATTCTTCACACTTTGTACATCAGTGATTTTTTTACGGCGGTATAAACAATGGTAGTAACGATGTGGTTTACAGTCTCACATGACTTATGAAAATTTAGATCCTTTAGGAAATTGGATCTTTATGAAAACATTTGATTTTTTTGAAAATTAAATCTAGCTTTTACCCTAGATAAGTTTTCCGGAATAACCCTTCACCGGTGTTTGCAAAATATTTTTTTTGTGGGTTTGGTGGGTTTCAGATTTGAAAATTTTAGCTCAAAACTTGCGGTTTTGTGTCACCCACTTGCTAACCTTGTATTGGGAAAGCAACACGTCCAGTTTACTTGCTCCGTATATTACCTTTTGATAAACTACCGTCCGGTTGTAAAGGAAAGCGTTGAACAAGCAACTGTTAAGGCAATGTCCCCTGACATGCTTTTAATTATGGTCTATAACGTGTCGGACGCAATTACTATCCTTGGTAGGAGCAATAGTAAAGCTCACCCTTATGATTTTTCGGTCTGGCACAAGGTCCTGTCTTCGACCATGCTATACAACCACCGTTCTTACGGTTGACACCCGATTTGGTTCAGGTGACCTAATGAATTCTAGGTGAATTCCTAGGATTTTACGTTCAAAGGTAATGAACGCATTGAAAATAGGGTTTTCAGAAAACAAATCGGTTTTAATTTGATCAAAATATTTTCTCGTTCAAGCTCGAGTTTAGATATCATTGAATTCCATGAGTTTGTAATTCTCAATCTTTAAGGTCAATCTCTAGGATTGAGTAATATCAGTCTTAAAAGCTGATTTTTGATCTTTAAAGGAGATTATCCTTTCTGGGGATTTGATTTATTAGTCTTATCAAGCTAATTTGCACGGTGCCCCCCCATTGTACGAGATAAATCCTTCTCATGGTTAGGATAAATCTGACCACTTGGCGACCCTGTTTTATGCTGAGGTCCGTGGATTTCCTGCTGATTTTAGAGATGACTTTTCTAGATTTTTCATCAACCTACAGCTGGTCTGGACGACAACTTCATGACCTAAATCAAGAAGCGCGTGTCTTTTTCGGAAGACTTTACTTCCTTTTAATGATGGAATTGATTCATCGTGTAGATCCATCTTTTCTTTTCTTTCATCGGATAAAACAGTTAATTATCGTCCAAAACAAAAGTATTTTCAATTATTTGTACAAAAATATGTGATATATATTTTGAATAACTCGGTGAAAATTTCCCACACTTGGCTTTTATTTTCCTTTTTATTGTCCTCTATTCCATTTTAAATGAATTCTAACATTTTGGTTTGTTTCTCAATTTATGTCCTTTCCGAGGTAACAATAATTTTGGTGTTAACACCTAGTTTTATCGTTCATAAATATGTATAAACATGATTTTGAGTTCATTTAATTGAAAATTTTGAAAAATTTTACTAGAATTGGGTAGTCAGTATATAAGACTAGGGCTGTTCTTTATTATCAGAGAGCACTAGATTATAATACAACTACTACTTTACTAGTATTTCTAATGATAACCAAGTGTATAAAGTAAAAATTTTAAAATCCGAAAGAATTTAACCTCTTCCCACACTTAAGATCTTGCAATGCCCTCATTTGCAAGAAATCAGTAACAATTTAAATTATTGAGGGTGATTAGCGCAGAAAAATGATTAAATTTTATCAAAGTTTCCAAACATATTGGCGTTTGTTTGCTGAATGATAAATGGTGCATATCATTTGTTCATTCCGTCTGTTGTTACATCACATTTATTTGTCATCTTGTCGTCAAAATTAGTAGCTTTTGCTGAACTTAATGCCAGTCTTTGAAAATGCGCTGTTTTACCCTGTTTTGTACAATTTACAATATACATACATACAAATATAAACATGCATGGCAATTTGAAATGTGACTTAATATCCCACTTTCAAATCCTAAATGTAAAATATTAGTACACAATAATAATAAAAATGATAAAGATTACATAAGTATATTCAATAACATAAGTTTAAACATGAATAAGTAAAAACATAAAAACATAAAAATCATATAAATAACCAAATGGAACCAAATTAGTCTGGATAGGGGTTCCAGTTCATCTCATCAGGTGGGTTCCATTGTTGATTATAGGTGTTCTGATAGGCTTGGTTATAGTCATACCGGTTAAAGGGTGGTCGGATATCGGGGCTATGTGGCGGAAAATGAGCAGGTCGAGTAGGTACATAGTTATTTGGTACCTGATATGATAGCTGGCTCATGATTTGGTGCTGATGAACTACCCAGCTATCGTGTTGGTGTCGCCTATAATCCTCGTATACTCGCTCGGAGTTCCACTGCTTGTACATACTATGTCTAGCCGCGTTCGTCATTGCTTCCTCATCTATACGAACGTGGACGTCAAGAATAGCATCTCGAAAGACATCCCTAATGTCTTCCGCCTCCTCCATTTCCTCGTCTGAGCCTCTCTCTACCTGAGGATGAGATCCCTCATAGGGTACTGCCTGGTTACGTCTACTTTTCAATACCTTAGCACCCACATAAACTTTCAATCCTAAGGGCTCAACCTGTTCTCTACAAAGCTGTAATGGACCCTCTTGGTTCCTATCAACACCTAAATACTCTCCAATGAGAGTAACAAAAATACCTCCTTCTATTATACTCCCGTCCTGCATTCCCTCTACCATTTTAGATAAATAAAAAGCAACACAGTAAGGGATATTGACAAAGCTTCTAGGATCCCGAATACACTTTAGGTAGAATAAATCATGTAAGGTAATTTTTTCTTTATTGTGACCTCTCTGTGTAATTGAGTTAGCCAAAAATCTATGAATAATACGAAGCTCGGCTCTGTCAATATGTGTATAGGAGTGTCCTCCTGCTCGTGTAAAAACATCAAAATGTGACATACGCCTCCAAATGGCGTCAGCGTCAAAGTTACTATCTACCCTTTCACCATAATGAATCAAATTTGTACAATCGGGTAATAGAAACTCACCAGGAGTATATATCTGTAAGGCCCCGGCCATGTCCAGCATGGACATTCTGTATATCCTACCGCCAAGGATAAACCTAAGAAATCTTATATCATCTATTCTAACTATATTTGTATCAAGTGATACAGTACTCATCAACTCAACACACCATTCCTTATATACAGGCCTACGAATGGTGAAAAGACGTTCCCAATCTGTAAAAGAAGAACTGCCATACCTTTGTACCAAAAGCTGTCTAACACGGTCAGCTAGATGGACCGTTTCCAAAGGGGCCCAATCGATTACCCTTGGCACCTCTACATTTTTTGTTACCAATTTGAATTTGTTCCTTTGATATGTCTCGTAATCTCTCCATCTCCTATCAAATCTTAGATTAGGATGCAGAGTGTGCTCAGGAATTGTTGGGAATTCTACTGGCGGCCTCATTGGGAATACTATGAATTCATCAACAAACTGTACCGGATCATAATAAGGTATGTGCTGATCAGGCTGTTGTTGTGGTTCTTGTTGTGGTTCTTGTTCGTGTTGCATTTCTGGTTCTGGTTCTGGTGCTGGTGCTGGTCGTCTAGATGATGATGCTCCTGAACCTCCAGTATCGGCTTTCTGCAAAACACATTAAACACAAAATTTGTGCATCCAAATATGCATTAGTGTTAGCAAAATAACAACTTAAAACAATCACTATAACATGTTAAATCAAAATTAAACTTATACACATTTTCACAATTTTTCACAATTCTACACTTTTCAAATAAGCACATATGAAAATGTATACAAAGTTCATAAGCTTTTAACTCAAATAACATGTCAAAATATTCATTACTAATAATTAAACAAGTCTCAAATGGCAATTACATCAAATTAATCAAGTTCATGAATTTTGGACTTAGAAAGTCCACTTTAATCTCCAAAAATCATGTGTAGGATCAATGTTTGGATCATTTAACTATCTAAACATGTTACACTACTCAATTTAGCAATAATTCATGACAAAAATCGGTCATAACCTGTTTATATCAAAAAGCCCCAAATTGCTCAAGAACACAAACCCTAGATTTCTAAAATTTTTGAAGTTTTTGGCTTCAAATCATGTTAAATAGCATCAATCTAGGTTATACATGCATAAAATACTATCAATTTAACACTAATTACACTAGAAATTAACAAAATTGTATTAGGTAAAAAAATTGGTAATTATCACAAAAACTAGGAATTTATAGAGTTTAGGGGTGTAATTTTTACCATTTTGCTGAAGAATGAGAATCTAGGCATGATTAGAGCAAGAAAAATGACGAATTACGGTGGAAAATTGGCAAAATTTGGTGAAGATTTGAGAGAGTTTCGTGTTTGTGTGTGTGTTGTGTGGAGAAGACAGACCTGCTGTCTGTTTTGAGTCTGGCCTGCATTTGGTCCCCATGCGATCGCATGGGTTCCAAGTGCAAACCCCATGCGATCGCATGGGGTGCCGGCTACAGTGATTTGGCTTTTTTTTTTTTTTTTTTTAAAGGTTATACTTTATAAAACATAAAATTAAAAAAATTTTAAAAATTTGTTTCTTTTTAGGATGAGGGCGTTTCGGATCGATGTCCTAGTCTGTCCCTCGACAAAATTTTTAAAATTTGTCAAATCAAAGCGCGGTTTTAAATGTAAAGATTTTTGGATTTTTTTTAATGTTTTTGGCATACTTTAATTCAATAAGATTAAAAAAAATGATAATAAAAGTTCTCGTCCTTCCCTCGGGTAAAGCAATTTCGGTTCAACGACCTAGTCTTCAACTCACGACGAATTTTAAAAATCGTATTTTTAACTTAGCGAAATAAAGTAAATTTTTGTTTTTAAATTCACACAACTTAAATTTAAAATATGCATAAAATTAAAAATTCACATTTTTTAAAAATTAAAAATTCACACCAAACTTATATTATATTTTTGTTTTTATACATACAAACTTAAAAATATCAATTGTTCAAATATTTACAATTTTAAATATATTAATTTAAAAAGTTTACAATATTAATTTAAGATTTATATATTAATTTTAAAAACATGGTAAAAATAAAATTAAAAATCTTTTTGGTCTTTTATCCCACTTTAATCAATCAAATATTATCAAAAATATGCGCCCCTCTTTTCGATAAAGTAATTTCGGTTCCATGACTTAATTTAACTCATGACGAATTTTTGAAATATTTTGGGTTGATTGATTAAAGATATTTATACCTTAAGAATAAACGTTAAATTTCGCAGTGATGTAATAAATTTTTGTATGATATCAATAATTTCGGTCGCCAAACCTAATTTTATTTAATACCAATTTAATACTTTATAGCGAACAATTTAGCGTTTATTATCAAAAGGTTAAAAATAAAAATAAAAAATAAAAACTGTACAGACTTACCTGTGAGATAGTATTCTTAGTTATATGATCTATCCCATTCATAAGATAGTCGGTTTAATTGGTTTTCCATAGCTACATAGGCGTAACCTCGAGCATTCAGTGTTTTTTCTTCTAAACATATGAACGGTCCGTCTCTGCATAAAGTAACAAATTCGGTATTTGAATAGGTTTGATTATTTGAACATTTACCTCCATGTGACCATTTTCCGCATTTGTGACATCTTTCAAGGTGTCGTGCTCTTCTTTTCGCTGCGGATTTTGATTTTCCTTTACCAAATTGTAACTTATTATCTTCGCATCTGGATTCTTTTCTTACTTCGTCCAATCTTTTTCTGATTACTGATACTAGTTCACTTGGAAGTGTGTCATTATTACGTTTAGTGATCAAAGCGTGTAGCATTAGACCATGATTTAGTTCACAGGCAGTCTTCATTTCGTAAAAACCTAAAAAAAAATAAAAATTCAGAATGGGGGGAGAAGACTAGTTCTTTAGGGTCTGCTAGGGAAAGACCATTCGGGTTCCATTTTCGAGAACTACACGAAAACAGAAAATCTAACTCTAACATAAATACATAAAATCCTTAAAAGACTTGATTCTCCCCACACTTAGTTAGCTGTGGTATCGAAATTGTGATTAACTTCATTGTCGACTTTCATCGGACTATCTATGTAATGTTTAACTCTGTGACCATTAACTTTAAATTCAATCCCATTTGAATTTATTAACTCTACTGTTCCATATGGGAAAACTCTTTTGACTATGAATGGTCCAGACCATCTTGATTTCAATTTTCCAGGAAATAGCTTGAATCGTGAATTGAAAAGAAGAACTCTGTCTCCTTCTTTAAATTCTTTTGAACTTCTGATTCTTTTATCATGCCATTTCTTCGTTCTTTTCTTATAGATTAATGAATTTTCGTATGCTTCATGTCTTAATTCTTCTAATTCGTTTAATTGACTTAACCGTAGACGTCCAGCTTCATGTAAATCAAGATTACATGTCTTCAAAGCCCAAAATGCTTTGTGTTCAATTTCTACTGGAAGATGACATGCTTTTCCGTAGACGAGTTTAAAAGGTGTGGTTCCAATTGGAGTTTTGTAGGCTGTTCTAAAAGCCCAGAGTGCATCCTCCAATTTAATGGACCATTCCTACGGATTTGATCCTATGGTTTTTTCTAGAATACGTTTTAAAGCTCGGTTGGTATTTTCAACTTGTCCACTTGTTTGTGGATGATATGCGGTGGGGATTTTATGAGTTACTCCATATCTTTTGAGAACTTTCTCAAGTTGATTATTACAGAAATGAGTACCCCGATCACTTATTAAAGCTTTCGGTGTTCCAACTCTTGCAAAAAGACTTTTTAAAAAGTTGACTACAACTCGTGCATCGTTAGTTGGGAGAGCTTGTGCTTCCGCCCATTTAGATACATAATCAATGGCTACGAGAATGTAGAGATTATTATGAGATTTTGGAAATGGACCCATAAAGTCAATACCCCAAATGTCAAATACTTCGCATACTTGAATGACATTTTGTGGCATTTCATCACGTTGACTTATTTTTTCGGCCCTTTGACAAGCATCACAGGATTTGCAAAGAAGGTGTGCGTCTTTGTAAATTGTAGGCCAATAGAATCCAGCGTCGTAGACTTTTCTTGCTGTGAGTTGAGGCCCATAATGCCCTCTTGTTGGTCCTGTGTGACAATGGTTTAAGATTTGACTATCTTCATCTCCGAATATGCATCAGCGTATTATTCCATCGGGACAACTTTTAAACAGATGTGGATCTTCCCAGAAATAGTGTTTTATATCACTGAAGAATTTCTTTCGTTTTTGGTACGATAATCCTTTTTCAAGGAATTCACATACTAAATAGTTTGCATAGTCTGCAAACCATGGAATTTCATTATAATTTATCTTCAATAGATATTCATCAGGAAAGTTGTCTTGTATGGCCGATTCATTTAGAACTTCTAATTCGAGATTTTCAAGACGAGAAAGATGATCAGCGACGAGATTTTCTTCTCCTCTTTTATCTCGGATTTCAATATCGAACTCTTGTAAGAGAAAGATCCAACGGATTAATCTTGGTTTGGCATCTTGTTTCGAAAATAGGTATCTAAGAGCAGAATGGTCGGTATAGACCACCGTTTTTGCTAGAACGAGATATGAACGAAATTTGTCAAAAGCGAAGACAATAGCAAGGAGTTCTTTTTCAGTAGTTGTGTAATTCGTTTGTGCTCCTTGTAACGTCTTACTAGCATAATATATAGGTTGAAATCGTTTTTCAATCCTTTGTCCTAAAACGGCTCCCATTGCAAAATCACTTGCATCGCACATTCGTTCAAACGGTAGATTCCAATTTGGTGTTATCATGATCGGTGCATTAGTGAGTTTCTCTTTAAAAATATTAAAAGATTTGATGTATTCATCTGAAAAGATGAATGGAGCATCCTTTTATAGGAGTTTATTCATAGGAGTGGCAATTTTAGAAAAATCTTTTATGAAACGTCGGTAAAAACCGGCATGCCCTAGAAAACTCCTAACTCCTCTAACATTGGTGGGATGTGGAAGTTTAGCAATTACATCTACTTTAGCTCTATCCACTTCAATTCCTTCTTTTGAAATTTTACGTCCAAGAACGATGCCTTCTTTAACCATGAAATGACATTTCTCCCAATTAAGAACTACATTTGATTGTTCGCATCTAATAAGCATTCATTCCAGATTAACTAGACATGATTCAAATGTATCACCGAAGACTGAAAAGTCATCCATGAAAACTTCCATGCATTCTTCTATCATGTCGTGAAAAATCGCCATCATACACCTTTGAAAGGTTGCAGGGGCGTTGCAAAGTCCAAATGGCATGCGTTTGTAAGCAAAAGTACCATAAGGGCACGTGAACGTGGTTTTCTCTTGATCTTTGGGTGCTATTGGAATTTGAAAATATCCAGAAAATCCATCAAGAAAACAATAGTAACTGTTTCCGGCTAATCTTTCCAACATTTGATCAATAAAAGGTAAGGGAAAGAGATCTTTTCTGGTGGCGTCATTTAATTTTCTATAATCAATACATACACGCCATCCTGTTACAGTCCTAGTAGGAATAAGCTCATTTTTTCATTTGTAATGACAGTCATGCCACCCTTCTTAGGCACGCATTGAACTGGGCTTACCCATAGACTATCAGAAATTGGATAAATTAAACCTGCGTCTAGTAGTTTAATAATTTCTTTTTTAACTACGTCTTGCATATTCGGATTTAGTCTTCGTTGGCGTTGCACATACGTTTTATGACCTTCTTCCATAAGGATTTTATGTGTGCAATACGAAGGACTTATTCCTTTAATATCATGAATTTTCCATGCAATGGCTGGTTTATGAGCTTTCAACACAGAAATGAGTTGTGATTTTTCATTTTCAGTAAGAGAAGACGATATTATTACAGGTAATTCAGATTCACCATGTAAATAAGCGTATTCCAAATGGTTTGGAAGTGGCTTTAATTCTAATGTCGGTGGTTCTTCTATCGATGATTTATATCGATATCTGTCTTCTTCTTTTAGCATTTGAATTTCTTCTGTTGTTGGTTCATATCCATTAGCTATTAGTGTAGCTAACATTTCAGCTTCATCAATTGGTTCATTACCTTCTCCTAAAGAACATTCTCCTGTTCCTTGTAATTCTGGAAATTCTTCTAACAATTCTGCATATGAATCTATAGTTTGAATATAATAACATGTATCATCTGCAGATTGCGGTTGTTGCGTTGCTCTATCAACTGAAAAGGTAACACTCTCGTCCTCTATACTTAGGGTCAATTTCTTACCGAACACGTCTATCATTGCTTTAGCCGTGTTTAAGAATGGTCTTTCTAATATGAGAGGAATTTGAGAATCTTCTTCCATGTCCAGAACAACAAAATCTACTGGAAATACTAAAGTACCAACTTTAACTAGCATGTTTTCCATTATCCCTCTAGGATATTTTATTGATCTATCGGCTAGTTGTATACTTATTCTTGTTGGTTTCAATTCTCCAAGGTCTAGTTTAGTGTATAGTGAATACGGCATTAAATTTATACTAGCACCTAAGTCTGCCAATGCTTCTATTGAACTAAGACTACCCAGAAAACATGGAATTGTGAAACTTCCTGGATCAGATAGTTTTTCTGGTATCTTATTCAACAGTACTGCTGAACAATTAGCATTCATAGTAACGGCCGAGAGTTCTTCCATTTTCTTTCTATTTGAGATTAGATCTTTCAGAAATTTAGCATATCTAGGCATTCCTGAAATCACATCAATGAAAGGAAGATTTACATTTATCTATTTAAACATATCCAAGAATTTGGATTGCTCGGCTTCAAGTTTCTCTTTTTTAATTTTACTCGGGTAAGGAAGTGGTGGTTGGTATGGTTTAACATAAGGTTTATCCTTAACTGTGTTATCTTCATTAACCTTTTCAACTACCGGTTCTTTTTCCTTATCTTGTTCAGGTTGTGGTTCTTGTGAAGTAGGAATAGCTTCAGCAGAAGTTACAGGTATTTCAGGTGGTTTAAGTGTTGTACCACTTCTTGTGGTAATGACTTTAGCTGTTTCATTCCGGGGGTTAGCATTTGTATCACTAGGTAAACTTCCCGGTTTTCTTTCACCTATTAACCTTGCTAGGTTACTTACTTCTTGTTCCAAATTTTGAATAGAAGCTTGTTGATTTTTAAATGCTTGAGCATTTTGTTCATTGGTTTGTTTTTGAGATGTGAAAAACTGCGTTTGAGTTTCAACTAGCTTCGTCATCATATCTTCTAAATTCGGCTTTTTATCATCGGTTTGTGGTGGTTTGTTTTGAAAATTAGGTCTTTGCTGATTGTAAGTATTATTGGATACTTGTTGATTGTTAGGACCTTGTTGGTTGTTGTATGGAATATTTCGATTATAATTCTGGTTTTGATTGTAGATCGGTCTTGGCGGTTGATAATTATTCTGATAATTATTTCCAGGCCTTTGGTTTAGATATGAAACATTCTCTCTTTGTTCCATTGTTAATTCAATACCGAGACAATCTTTTGTCAAATGTGGTCCTCCATACTGCTCACAACTAATTCGTATTGAGTGGATATCTTTAGTCATCTTTTCCATTTGTCTCTCGACAGCATCTATCTTTGCGGAAATGGAATCTAAGTCATGGCTAGAATCGGCTCTAGCTGCTTTAGATGATCTAATGATATATTTTTCTTGGTGCCACTCATGTGAGTGGGAAGCAGTGTTATCAATAATTTTATAAGCATCAGTTTCGGTTTTCTTCATAATAGAACCACCAGCTACTATGTCGATGTCTTTCCTTGTAGTGATGTCGCATCCTTGGTAGAATATTTGTACTATTTGACAGGTGTCTAAACCATGTTGCGGACATCCTCTTAATAACTTTCCAAATCTTGTCCATGCCTCATATAGAGTTTCATTTGGCTTCTGTGTGAATGTAACAATTTCTCCTTGAAGTCTTACGGCTTTAGATGCTGGAAAGAATTGTTTAAGAAATTTTTCAACTAAAACGTCCCATGTATCAATTGCCCCTTCAGGTAACGATTCCAACCAATCTTTGGCTTCTCCCTTTAAAGTCCAGGGAAATAACATGAGATATATCTGTTCATCCTCCACTTCTCGGATTTTAAATAGTGTGCAGATCCTATTAAAGGTACGAAGATGTTCATTTGGATCTTCCTTCGGCGCACCACTAAATTGGCATTGATTAGTCACCATGTGTAGAATTTGTCCTTTGATTTCATAATCTGGCGCATTAATGTCAGGATGAGTAATTGCGTGACCTTGGCCAGTGCGTTTAGCTCTCATTTGGTCTTCCATACTTAAAGGTTCCAGATTCTCCATAATTGAATTTGTTGAATCAGAATCACTAGAGGATTTTGATTTAATGGTTCGTTCCTCAACAATCTCTGTTTAAATGATTGGTGGTTCCGGAGGAAAATTTAATGGTTCAGGATCTATGAATCGTCCCTGAATATTCTCCGGATTCTCAATTGTGAGGTCGGGTTCAAAAAAATGGATTATCGGAAATTTGAACTGGAGTACTTGGTTGACTGGATGACGATTCTAAAGAAAAATCAACGGCGGTAATATTTGCTAGATGTCTTGATCTAGTTACAGGTGGTGAACGTACAAAAGGTGGTGAACGTCTTGCTCGGTGCATTCACTGAATATCCTATTAGTTTTTAAAAGGAAAGAAAAATTATATAAGTTATCCAATTAATAGACTTTTCTGATTTTGCCCACGTTTCGAATAGCCAAAAGATGCAGCAGAGGGGCAGGATTCGTTTGGTCTCAATATAATTGAGGACTGTTTGGCTCCAATAACCCGGTCCACGTACAAATCCAACTATTACTACGAACCAGAAAATTTTGATGTCTATCAATTTAACCACTTAAAATAAATTTTCGTAATTTTAAGAAGTATAGATAAGAAGTAGAAAAAAAATATATGTCCTAAAACTAGAATAGCGAGAAATAAGAAAGAAAAAGAGTGCGTCGAAAAAGGTCGAAAAAGAAAAGATCGAAAAAATAAAAGGCGTCGAAAAATAAGAAATAATAAAAAAAATGACTTATAGAACTTAAAAACACTCGACTAACCCAACCTTATTACTATCACTAACTTAAAATTGTAATCGCAAATTGAGATTACTAATTGGAATGATAATTGATACATAGGTAAAAGGCGTCTAAAAATATTAAAGCTTACAAGTAAAACTATATCCCAAATGGCAATATCTTAAAAAGGAACTAAAACTTAAAAAGGCGTCGCAAAATTATAAAGCACCTATATCTTAGTCTTAAAGAAAAAGCACTTAAGGGATTTTACGGCAAAGCCTAAAAATCTAGAAATAAAAATAACTATGGCAAAAACTATGAATTAAAACTAAATACGAGCGAAAAATACAAAAAATTACGCTAAAACAATTAAAAAGGGACAAAATATAAAAATATACTAAAAGTTGTAAAAAGTACAATTTTTTTATAAAAATATTATTTTTATATTATTTATTTAATAAAACTATTAATTTTACAAACTAATTAAACTAATTAAACTAAATAATACAAATAATAAAATAACTAAACTAAATAATATAATATATATAAGCTAATTAGGGTTTTAAATTAATAATAATAAATAATACCCGTAATAAATGCTGAATTAGGGTAAACTGTGGCGTGTCAGACGATCTCATGCGATCGCATGAGTTTATGCCTTCGGGCTCATACGATCGCATGAGCCAGGATTTTGGGCCAGATTACGGGCTGCTACAGTAGCAGGCCGAATGTTTTATTTTTTTATTTTTATTTTGCTGTGTTTATTTTTTTCTGTTTTAAATATTTATATAATATATTTTTATAAATTAAATAAAACCTATATTTTTATAAAATAAATATAAAGAAACTTTTATAGAACTTAAATATTTAATAAACTCTTAAAAATATTTATATTTTTGTTTTCTTTTTATATTTTCGAATATATTAAAACGTATTTTTTACAAAAGCGTATTTTAATAAAAGTAAACTAAAAATAAAAATCTTTTTGTTTTTTTTTCTTTTTAGCGTTGCGCTTCTGGCTTTTAAGCTAGATGGTTCCCCGGCAGCGGCGCCAAAAATACTTGATGTTTTCGCTAGGTGTATATAAAATAGCTTAAATTTTACTAGGAAATACTATTAAATACGATACAATTTTACACAAGATATTTATTTATTTATTGAATGGATATACTTAAACCTTGCTACAACACTTATAGGCAGTGTACCTAATCGTACAGTGGTGTAGTTTTTAGTAAGTCCGGTTCGTTCCACAGGGAATCTTTTTCACAAAGCTTAACGCTATATTAGTTTAAATTTATAAAAATACAAATATATATATATATAAGTAATATTATTATTATAAAGGGGGGTTTTTACCGTTTAATGACCGGTTTGTCGATTTTAAAAACTTTAGTTGCAGTTAAAACAAAATGTAAAATATTAAATAAATAAAAGACTTAATTTAAAGCGTAAAGTAAATAACGATAATGAAATTGCGAATAATAAAAGTGCGATAAAATAAACTTGCGATAATTAAAAAGTACGATAATTAAAAGTGCAATTAAATACAATAACAATAAATAAAAATGCGATAATTAGAAGTGCAATTAAATATAAAATAAAGGAAATTAAATATGAAATAAAAGAATTATGCTTATTTAAACTTCCGTAATCATGATGTTTGACGTGTTGATTTTAGTTTTATGCCCATGGGTTAATTGTCCTTTGTCCTGGATTATTTAATATGTCCGTCTGGTTTTTGTCCATAATAGTCCATCAGTCATAAATATAAAGTGCGAGTGTCCTCGTCAAATCATCCTTATACCCGAAGTCAAATATTCCAACTAATTGGGGACTTAAACTGTAACAAGGTTTTATTACTTTGTTTAATAATTACACCAGGATGTCGACTGAGTGTAACCCAAGGTTTTAATACTTTGTTATCAATTATGCCAAGTGTCCTTGTACATAATTTCACCCCTGTTTTAATAATTCTAGTGACTATTAATCCATTCCCGTGTCCGGTTAAATGAACGATTATTCGTACATATAAATACCCTGCCCATCGTATCCGATCGAGTGTATATGGTTATTTATAGGGACGTTCAATTATAAATCTTTATATTAAAATTAACAAACTATCATTTAGTTAAACAAATATAAAGCCCATTAATAGCCCATAGTCTAATTTCCACAAGTGTCGTTCTTTTGTCCAAACCCCAATTATGGTACAAAGCCCAATTACCCAATTTTAATATTTTTAGCCCAACATCATGATTACTTCGGATTAAATAAGCATAATAATAACTTAGCTACGAGACATTAATGTAAAAAGGTTGAACATAACTTACAATGATTAAAAATAGCGTAGCGTTACACGGACAGAATTTCGACTTACACCCTTACAACATTCGCTAACACACCCTTATTATTAGGATTTAAAATTAAAATTAAAATTAAAATATAAATTATATATACATATACTACGTTTGAGTGAAGAAGAAAAAGATGTGTTTTGTGTTACACCAAAGCTCGATTTTTATAGGCATGTGGGCTGGAACTGTGCACCATGCGATCGCATGGATTTATGCCTTCCAGGCCATGCGATCGCATGGCCAGTTGGGGAGAGCCACATTTGGTTGTTTTCTTCTGCCGACGTTTATTTAAATATAAAATAATATATATATTAATTTTAAGAATTAATTATATATTATATTATATTCAAATGCATAGTTGACTTGTAATTTTTAGTCCGTTGCGTCGAGCGTTGAGAGTTGACTCTGGTCCTGGTTCCGGATTTTCGAACGTCCTTGCGAATAATTTAATATCTTGTACTTTGCTTTTTGAATCTTGTACTCTTGTAATTTTGAGACGTTTCTTATCAATAATTGGAACCTCATTGATTGTATTTTGTACTTTTGAGCTTTTTGGTCGTTTGCGTCTTCAATTCGTCGAATCTGTCTTTTGTCTTCACCTTTTATTATTTAAACGAATATCACTTGTAAATAGAACAGTTGCAACTAAAAGCTTGTCTTTCTTGAGGTATAATGCTATGAAATATATGTTCGTTTTTAGCATTATCAATCTGATTCATTAGTCTTATAAGCTAATTTACACGGTGCCCCCATTGTACGAGACAGATCCTCTCATGGTTAGGATAAGTGTGACCACTTGGCGACCCTGTTTGATGCTGAGGTCCGTGGATTTACAGCTAATTTTTGAGAAAACTTTTCAAGGTTTTTCGTAGACTCTACAACTGGTCTCGACGACAACTTCCTGACCTAAATCAAGAAGCGCGTGTCTTTTTTCTCGGAAGACTTTACTTCCTTTTAAATTCCATTTATATTACAATAAACTGGGTAAAACTGATTAATACCGTTCAAAACAAAAGTATCTTTAATTATTTGTACAAAAATATGTGATATATGTTCTAAATAACTTGGTAAATTTTTCCCACACTTGGCTTTTATTTTCTTTTCTTTGCCTTTTTATTCTCCTCTATTCCATTTTAAATGAATTCAAGCATTTTGGGTTGTTTCTCAATTTATGTCCTTTCCGAGGTAACAATAATTTCAGTGTTAACACCTAGTTTTATCGTTCATAAATATGTATAAACATGATTTTGAGTTCATTTGGTTGAAAATTTTGAAAATTTTTACTAGAATTGGGTAGTCAATATATAAGATTAGGGCTGTTCTTTATTATCAGAGAGCACTAGATTCTAATACAACTACTGCGTTACTAGTATTTTTAATGGTAACCAAGTGTATAAGTCAAAAAATTTTAAAACCAAAAGAATTTAATCCCTTCCCACACTTAAGATCTTGCAATGCCCTCATTTGCAAGAAATCAGTAACAATTTAAATTATTGAGGGTGATTAGCGTAGAAAAATGATTAAATTTTACCAAAGTTTCCAAACATATTGTTGTTTATGTTGAATGATAAATGGTGCACATCATTTGTTCATTCTGTCTGTTGTTACATCACACTTGTTTTTCGTTTTGTCGTCAAAATTAATAGCTTTTGCTGAACTTAATGCCAGTATTTGAAAATGCGATGTTTTACCCTGTTGTGTACATGAGATAAAATACATACAATACAAATATAAACATGCATGGTAATTTGAAATAGGACTTAATATCCCACTTTCAAATTACAAAAATGAAATATTAGTACAAAATAATAAAAATATTAAACATTACATTAAAGTATCAAAATATTAAAATAGATAAAAATAATAAAAGAGAAGACATCACCAATGGAACACTATTGATTTGGATAGGGGTTCCAGTTCATATCGTCGTTCGGGTTCCATGGTTGGTGATAGGTGTTCTGGTATGCTTGATTGGGGTCGTACAAGTCACAGGGTGGTCGCATGTCGGGATGTGACCTGATATGATAGTTGGCTCATGATTTGGTGCTGATGAACTTGCCAGCTATCGTGTTGGCGTCGCCTAGAAGTCTCATACTCATTCACAGCTTGCCACTGCTCATACCGACGATGCCTATCCTCATTAGTCATTTCTACCTCATCTATATGCTGGAAAACATCAGTAGCACTATCCCTAATGACATCCCTAATGTCATCCGCTTCCTCCATTTCCTCATCCGAACCCCTCTCTACCTGTGGATGGCGGCCCTGATATTGTACTGCCTGATTGCGTCTCCTAGTCAATACCTTTGTACCTTGATAGACTTGCAAACCTAAAGTCTCGTCATGTTCCCTACATACCATCATCGGACCCCCTTGATCCCTATCTATACCCAAATACTCTCCAATGAGAGTAACTAAAATACCTCCTCCTATTATTCCCCCTTCCTGTATTCCTTCCACCATTTTGGACAGATAAAAACCAACACAGTAGGGGGTATTAACAAAAGCTTCTAGTGTTTCGAATGCACTTAAGGTAAAATAAATCGTGTAGGGTCATTTTCTCCTTGTTATTACCTCTTTGTGTAATCGAGTTTGCTAAGAATCTATGTATTATACGAAGCTCGGCTTTATTAATATCTAAATAGGAGTGTCTTCCTCCCCGCGTAAGCACATTGAAATTTGACATACGCCTCCAGATGGCGTTAGCGTCAAAATTTATATCTACCCGCTCACCATCAGTAAAAGAAGAGCTGTCATACCTTTGGATTAGATGCTGCCTAAATGGGTTAGCTAGGTGGACCCTTTCCAAAGGCTCCCAATCTATTACCCTTGGTACTTCTACATTTTTGGTCCAAAGCTTAAATTTGTTACTTTAGTACGTCGGGTAATCTCTCCAACTTCTATCAATCCTTAAATTGGGATGCAACTGTTCTTCATGAATTGTTGGGTGTTCTATTATATGGTGAACGGGAAATACTACGTAGGCAATAAAAAATTGTGGCTCCGGCTCATAGTACGGTACGTGTTGATCATAATGTTTTTATTATTGTTCAGCTTGGTGTTCCAGTTCATGATATTGCATCTCTGGCTGTGGTTCCGGATCAGGTTGCCTAGACGATGAGGCAACGTCCGTATCTGTATTTCTCTGCAAAACACATTAAATACAAAATTTGTGTATCCAAATATGCATTAGTGTTAGCAAAATACAAATTAAAACAATTACAATAACATGTTTAATCCATATTAAACTTATACTCATTTTCATATTTTTATCAATTCTACACTTTTTTAAATAAGCATATATGAAAATGTTTACAAAGTTCATAAGCATTCAACTCAAATAACATGTCAAAATAATCATTACTAGCAATTAAACAAGTTTCATATGGCATTTATATCAAATTAATCAAGTTCATGAATTTTAGGCTTAAAAAGTCCACTTTAATTCTCAAAAATCATGTTTAGGATCAAAGTTTGGATCATTTAGCAACCTAAACATGTTACACTACTTAATTTAGCACTAATTCGTGACAAAAATCGGTTATAACCTGTTTATATCAAAAAGCCCCAAATTGCTCAAGAACACAAACCCTAGATTTCTAAAAATTTTGAAGTTTTTGGCTTCAAATTATGACAAATAGCATCAATCTAGGTTATACATGCATAATATACTAACAATTTAACTCTAATTACACTAGAAATTAATAAAATCAAATTAGGTAAAAATTAGCTCAAGAACACTAAAATTCGAATTTAAAGAGTTTTAGGGGTGAAATCTTTACCTTCCTACTTCCCCATCTGAGAAAAGACATGATTAGAGCAAGAAATTTGATGGATTTTGGTTGAAAATGCGAATTTTTGAGAGTGTTTGTGTGTGTTTTCGTTTGTGTATGTGTGTGTTTGTGGGAAAGACATAGAGCTTGCTGGAACTTTGTTTCTGCCCAGCTTTTTGATGCCATGCGATCGCATGGCTTGACAGTTCAAACCCCATGCGATCGCATGGGGTTCAGGTATTTTTTTTTTATAAAAACCTTTTACTTGTTAAACTAAATAATAGATTAATTTTAAAAATTTGTTTCTTTTAAGAATGAGGGCGTTTCGGATCGTTGTCCTAGTTCGTCTCTCGACAAAATTTTAAAATTTGTCACTTTAAAGCGTTGTTTTAAAAGCCAAGATTTTTGGGTTTTTAAATGTTTTTGGCATACTTTAGATCAATAAAATTAAAAATAATGATAATAAAATTTCTCGTCCCTCCCCTGGGTAAAGCAATTTCGGTTCCACGACCTAGTCTTCAACTTACGACGAATTTTAGAAATCATATTTTTAACTTAATGAAATAAAGTACATTTTTGTTTTTAAATTCACACCAAACTTAAATTTAAAATGCATAAAATTAAAAATTCATATTAATATCATTTATATTTATATATTTTAGTTTTACAAACTTATACTAAAAATATTAGTTTTTTTTTAAATATTTACAAACTTAAATATATTGATTTTAAAAATTTGCAATATTAATTTAATATTAATATAAAAACAAGGTAAAAATTAAAATTAAAAATCTTTTTGGTCTTTTATCCCACTTTAATCAATCAAATATGATCAAAAATATACGCCCCTCTTTTGAGTAAAGTAATTTCAGTTATTTTACCTAGTTTTACTCCTGACGAATTTCTGAAATATTTTGGATTGATTGATTAAAGATATTTATACCTTAAGAATAAACGGTAAATTTCACAGTGATGTAATAAATTTTTGTATGATATCAATAATTTCGGTTTCGCATACCTAATTTTATTGAATATCAATTTAATACTTTATCTCGGACGATTCAGCGTTTATTATCAAAAGGTTAAAAGCAATAAATAAAAACAAATAAAAACTGTACATACTTACCTGTGAGATAGAATTCTCAGAGACCTGCTTTAGCTGACTCATAGGAGAGTCGTGTGATTTGGTTTTCCATAGCTACATAAGCATAACCTCGATTCTTTAATAACTTTTCTTCTAAACATATGAACGGTCCTTCTCTGCATAGAGTAACAAATTCGGTATTTGAATATGTTTGATTGTTCGAACATTTACCTTCGTGTGACCATTTTCCGCATTTATGACATCTTTCAAGGTGTTGTGCTATTTTTTTTTTGCGGATTTTGATTTTCCTTTACCAAAATGTGTTTTATGATTGTTCCTGAGTTCTCTCCTTACTTCGTCCATTTTGGCTCTTATGAAGGATACCAGTTCACTCAGAAAAGTGTTATTATTACTTTTAGTAATCATAGCATGTAGTAGTAGACCATGGTTCAGATCAAAGGAATTCTTCATCTCGTAAAACCTAAAAAAAATAAAAATTCAGAATGGAGGGAGAAGACTAGTTCTTTAGGGTCTGCTAGGGAAAGACCATTCGGATTCCATTTTCGGAAACTATACAAAAACAGAATATCTAACTCTAACAGAAATATATATTATCCTTAAAAAGACTTGATTCTCCCCACACTTAGTTAGCTGTGGTGTCGAAATTGTGATTAACTTCATTATCAACTTCCATCGGATCATATATGTAATGTTTCACTCTGTGACCATTTACTTTAAATTCAACCCCATTTGAATTTATTAACTCTATTGTTCCATATGGAAAAACTCTTTTGACTATGAATGGTCCAGACCATCTTGATTTCAATTTTCCAGGAAATAGCTTGAATCGTGAATTGAAAAGAAGAACTCTGTCTCCTTCTTTAAATTCTTTTAAACTTCTGATTCTTTTATCATGCCATTTCTTCGTTCTTTCTTTATAGATTAACGAATTTTCATATGCTTCATGTCTCAATTCTTCTAATTCGTTTAATTGACTTAATCGTAGACGTCCGGCTTCATGTAAATCAAGATTACATGTCTTCAAAGCCCAAAATGCTTTGTGCTCAATTTCTACTGGAAGATGACATGCTTTTCCGTAAACGAGTTTAAAAGGTGTGGTTCCAAGTGGAGTTTTGTAGGCAGTTCTAAAAGCCCAGAGTGCATCCTCCAATTTCATGGACCATTCCTTCGGATTTGATCCTACGGTTTTCTCTAGAATACGTTTTAATGCTAGGTTGGTATTTTCAACTTATCCTCTTGTTTGTGGATGATAAGCGGTTGAGATTTTATGAGTTACTCCATATCTTTTGAGAACCTTCTCAAGTTGATTATTACAAAAATGAGTACCCCGATCACTTATTAAAGCTTTCGGTGTTCCGAACCTAGCAAAAAGACGTTTTAAGAAGTTGACTACAACTCGTGCATCGTTAGTTGGGAGAGCTTGTGCTTCCGCCCATTTAGATAAATAATCAATGGCAACGAGAATGTAAAGATTATTATGAGATTTTGGAAATGGACCCATAAAGTCAATACCCCAAACGTCAAATACTTCACATACTTGAATGACATTTTGTGGCATTTCATCACGTTGACTTATTTTTCCGGCCCTTTGACAAGCATCACAGGATTTACAAAGAAGGTGTGCGTCTTTGAAAATTGTAGGCCAATAGAATCCAGCGTCGTAGACTTTTCTTGCTGTGAGTTGAGGCCCATAATGCCCTCTTGTTGGTCCTGTGTGACAATGGTTTAAGATTTGACTATCTTCATCTCCGAATACGCATCAGCGTATTATTCCATCGGGACAACTTTTAAATAAATGTGGATCTTTCCAAAAATAGTGTTTTATATCACTAAAGAATTTCTTTCGTTTTTGGTACGACAACCCTTTTTCAAGGAATCCACATACTAAGTAGTTTGCATAGTCTGCAAACCATGAAATTTCATTATAATCGATTCTCAATAGATATTTATCAGGAAAGTTATCTTGTATAGCCGATTCATTTAGAACTTCTAATTCGGGATTTTCAAGACTAGAAAGATGATCAGCGGCGAGATTTTTTGCTCCCTTTTTGTCTCGAATTTCAATATCGAACTCTTGTAAGAGTAAGATCCAACAAATTAATCGTGGTTTAGCATCTTGTTTTGAAAATAGGTATCTAAGAGCAGAATGGCCGGTATAGACCACCGTTTTTGCTAAAACGAGATATGAACGAAATTTGTCAAAAGCAAAGACAATAGCAAGGAGTTCTTTTTCAGTAGTTGTGTAATTCATTTGTGCTCCTTGTAATGTCTTACTAGCGTAATAAATAGGTTGAAATCGTTTTTCAATCCTTTGTTCTAAAACGGCTCCCATTGCAAAATCACTTGCATCGCACATGAGTTCAAATGGTAGATTCCAATTTGGAGTTATCATGATCGGCGCATTAGTGAGTTTTTCTTTAAGAATATTAAAAGATTTGATGCATTCATCTGAAAAGATGAATGGAGCATCCTTTTCTAGGAGTTTATTCATAGGAGTGGAAATTTTAGAACGTCGGTAAAAACCGGCATGCCCTAGAAAACTCCTAACTCCTCTAACATTGGTGGGATGTGGAAGTTTAGCAATTACATCTACTTTAGCTCTATCCACTTCAATTCCTTCCTTTGAAATTTTATGACCAAGAATGATGCCTTCTTTAACCATGAAATGGCATTTCTCCCAATTAAGTACTAGATTTGATTGTTCGCATCTAATAAGCATTCGTTCAAGATTAACTAGACATGTTTCAAAAGTATCACCGAAGACTGAAAATTCGTCCATGAAAACTTCCATGCATTCTTCTATCATGACGTGAAAAATCGCCATCATGCACCATTGAAAGGTTGAAGGGGCGTTACAAAGTCCAAATGGCATGCGTTTGTAAGCAAAAGTACCATAAGGGCACGTGAATGTGGTTTTCTCTTGGTCCTCGAGTGCTATTGGAATTTGAAAATATCTGGAGAAACCGTCAAGAAAACAATAGTAACTATTCCCGGCTAATCTTTCCAACATTTGATCAATGAAAGGTAAGGGAAAGTGATCTTTTCTGGTGGCGTCATTTAATTTTCTATAATCTATACAAACACGCCATCCTGTTACAGTCCTAATAGGAATAAGCTCATTTTTTTCATTTGTGATGACAATCATGCCACCCTTCATAGGTACGCATTGAACTGGGCTTACCCATGGACTATCGGAAATTGGATAAATTAAACCTGCATCAAGCAGTTTAATAATTTCTTTCTTAACAACATCTTGCATATTAGGATTTAGTCTTCGTTGGCGTTGCACATATGTTTTATGACCTTCTTCCATAAGGATTTTATGTGAGCAATACGAAGGACTTATGCCTTTAATGTCATGAATCTTCCATGCAATAGCTGGTTTAAGAGCTTTTAGCACAGAAATGAGTAGAGATTTTTCATTTTCCGTAAGAGAAGATTATATTATTACAGGTAATTCAGATTCACCATGTAAATAAGCGTATTCCAAATGGTTTGGAAGTGGCTTTAACTCTAATGTCGGTGGTTCTTCTATTGATGATTTGTATCGATATCTGTCTTCTTCTTTTAACATTTGAATTTCTTCTTGTGACGCCCCGTACTAAATCATCATGTACGGACCATCAACAACAGGATCATTACAAGGTCAAACACTAAATGCGTTTTCAAAACAAGTTTGCATTCATGATAAAAGCTGACGTCATAACCAACGCCAAATGTTTTACAACCAAAGTATGCTTCTATGAACAGAAGCAAATATAATAGTGTGTGACCCTTAGGTCGTTACAAATCATAGTTTCAAAATTAATTAAGTTTGAATGCAAGATAAAGTAGTTCATGCAGTGACATCTCTAAAGCAACGGATGTCAACAGCAAGACTAGTATACAGCGGAAGCAACCTTAAGCACCTGAGAAAAACATGCTTAAAAATGTCAACACAAAGGTTGGTGACCTATAGTTTAAGTATAACAGTATGTAAGGTAGGCCACGAGATTTCAGTGCTACAAAGAGCGTTTCAAAACAGTATGATAAAGTATATGTTAACCGTGGGCACTTGGTAACTAACTTAACGTTTATACCCCCTGAAAGTACACTTGGCAAGTGCGTATGTTTACGAAGTATTAAACACTCGTTAAATGCTAGCGCGACTAGCTCGAGTGGGGATGTCAAACCCTATGGATCCATATCTAAGATTCGCGTTCACCGGTTCAAAAACCAATGACTAAATGTTACCGAGCTAAAGGGAATGTTTATGCCGTTGTATAACCCACACATATATAAAGTTTAAGTACTCGTGCCTAGTATGTAAAATGTAAAATGCGCATGTATTCTCAGTTCCCAAAATAGTTAAAGTAAAAAGGGATGCTATAACTCACAATGATAAAGTAGCGGTAAAGTCGAGTCGGGAAATAAGCAAGTACGTAGGTCCGGAAAGTCCTTAACCTAAGTCAAATAATACTAAGTCAGTAAATCGTCCAAATAGGTTTAAATGTATGTAAATTAGGTCTTAAGGGTCATCATCATTCATCATCAAACAAAAGGTGTAAAGTAAGTTTCGTTCATGAAAAGAGTTTAAAACAAAGGCTGACTTGGATCAGTCATCACGGCCTCAATAGCTACTGAAATAAGGTGAGACCAGTGGCCTTGGCTCCGCATATGAGTCCTTTATTTGTGGTAAAAATTCCAGAAGCAAACTCGTCTTCGTTTGACCGTGGCGACGGTCTAAGTGCGAGTAGGTCAGAATTTTCAGCACAACGTTAAAAGACATAGTGACACTCGGAGGGCCATAAATCCTAAACCGTAACTCGGATTAAGACGAGTCCTAAATGAAAAGTTATCTACTAGAACAGAGCTAACTGAAAATCATCTTTACAGTAGCCCAGGTCGTACTGATCAGACCCAGTAATAGTAAACAGTAGGTTCCGGGGTTTCTTGGTACTCGATGCTTATCACGGTTCTCATACTTGATGCATATAGCTTCAAGTGTACAACTCGTTGATGTGTTTACATCATCTTTACCAAGTTTTGACCATCATAACCCAAGTGTAAGTCTAAGATAAGTAGCACAACTCAATTAAGTGTTGCAAGTGTTTTGATGAACCAAAGTTACATCAAAGTCTTAGATTTAACACATACATGAAATATAAAAGTAATATTGAACTACAAAATTGAAAGTAAACTAACTAATTAAGATCTTAAGATGTAGAACATAGTTCTTAGTTAGATCTTGAAGATCCAAGACCCAAAGATCTAGATCTAAAGTTATTAAGTTAAATCTAACACAAGTGTATGAAGTTATAACTAAAGAGTTACACTTCCATGTTCTTGAAATCTTAAAGTTAACTTTTAGTTTCAAGAAGTATGAGATCAAGACTAACTTGTAATACTTGACCATTTAAACCAATAAACATGAAATTAAAGTGCATAATATGAAGTAATAAACTTAAATAAACAAGTTAATAAGTTCATGGGTTTCATACTTTTAAATATTCAAGCCTAAGTCTTGATCTTTAGAAAGTAAACTTTAAGTTTACTTCATGAACTTCAAGTATGGTTTAACTCATGAACTTTCTTTAAAACTTTAAGTGTAGAACATAAACTAGAAAGTTTATGTTCTTGTATGTCTTGTAAGAACAAGATGATATGAAGAATCAAACTAAAGAGTTTGATTCTTAGTAGCTAGTAAGTAACAACAATAAGTAAGTAAACAACAAAATGTAATTAAACAAGAACAAAGAACAAGTGATGATGATGATTATGTGTATACGTATTTCGGTTTTGAACAAAAAAAAAGGAAGATAAGAAGTCTCATGTTACTTACAAGAATGTAGAGAATAAGAGAGAAAAGTTTGAGAGGTAATTGCAAGTAAAGTGTGTGTGTGTGTGTGTGTGTGTGAGGAAATGAGAGGATACAAGTAAGTAAGTAATAAAAAAAAGATTTTGAATCCCCTTCTACTACTCCTAAACCGACAGTATCAAAGGGGAGAGGGAGGAAGGAGTTGTTCACTAGGTTCTTGCATGTATGTGTCATAAAAGGTGGTTAATAAGAGAGCTTGCATGGGGATCATGGTGTAACTAAGTAGTAACAAGATTCTATAAGCATTATGCTACTAGTTTCATCCTAAAGTGATACTTACATATTTAGATGGGCTAATAAGTCCATTAAAGAGGTAGGGTGGGCTTCTAAGTCCAATAATCATTAATCAAAGCCCAAGTTCCAAGTTTGTAGCAAATTAATCCAATTAAAGCCCAAGTAATTAACTAATATCCATAGTTAATCAAAATGATTAATAAAACTTAATCATGAATGTAAATAATATTCAAAAATATTATTCGTGTAATGTACGTATGTCACAAAGACGTTTCGGGCATTTAAAGTCAAGTATGATCAATCATGGTAACAAGTAAATGTAATAACATACATTCGTTAAATCACAAGTATTAATAATAACAATTATTAATAAATAAACGTTGGAAAATCCAGGGTCGTTACATTACCCACCTATTAAAGAAAATTTCATCCCGAAATTTAAGCTGAGGTAGATGGAGGAGTCGGGAAAAGGTGAGGATACTTCTGCATCATTTGATCCTCTCGCTCCCAAGTAAACTCTGGTCCTCGTTTGGCATTCCATCGTACTCGGACGATCGGAATCTTGTTGCGTTTCAAAGTCTTGACCTCACGGTCCATAATCTTGACAGGTTCTTCCACGAAGTGGAGTTTGTCATCAATAGTAAGTTCTTCAAGTGGTATGATAAGTTCGGGTGCAGCAAGACACTTCTTCAAGTTTGACACGTGGAAGGTAGGATGAACTGAGCTCAATTGTGCTGGTAGATCCAAACGGTAAGCAACGGGTCCAACACGTTCCAAGATTTCAAAAGGACCAATGTATCGTGGGTTCAACTTTCCACGTTTTCCAAAACGGATCACACCTTTCCAAGGTGCAACTTTCAACATTACACGGTCACCCATGTTGAATTCAAAGTCTTTACATTTAAGAACGGCATAACTCTTTTGACGATCGCGGGCAGTCTTAAGTCTTGCTTGAATCTGAGAAATCTTCTCCGTTGTTTCGTGGACTACCTTAGGTCCGGTGATTTGCTTTTCGCCTACTTCGGCCCAACAAATAGGAGATCGGCACTTTCGGCCATACAATGCTTCAAAAGGTGCAGTATTAATGCTCGAGTGATAACTGTTGTTGTAAGAAAATTCGGCGAGTGGCAAATGCCTTTCCCAGGCCTTTCCGAAATCAATGACACATGCACGCAACATGTCCTCCAAGGTCTGAATCGTTCGTTCACTTTGCCCGTCGGTCTGTGGGTGATAAGCAGTACTCATGTCGAGACGAGTTCCCATGGCTTCTTGCAAAGAACGCCAAAATCTGGAAGCAAAACGGGGATCGCGATCTGAGATGATCGATAAAGGTACACCATGACGAGATACAACCTCTTTGATGTATAGTTGAGCAAGTCTTTCCATCGTATCCGTTTCCTTCATAGCCAAGAAGTTTGCAGATTTAGTAAGACGGTCAACGATAACCCAGATGGTATCGTATCCGCCCACCGTCTTTGGTAGCTTGGTGATGATATCCATAGTTATCCTTTCCCACTTCCATTGCGAGATTTCCGGCTGTTGAAGTAACCCAGAAGGTCTCTGATGCTCGGCTTTAACCTTCGAGTAAGTCAAACACTTACCAACATACGTCGCAACGTCCTTCTTAAGATTCGGCCACCAATACTGTTCCTTAAGGTCATGGTACATTTTGCCCGCTCCGGGGTGAATTGAATATCTCAATTTGTGCGCTTCATCAAGTATAAGGTTCCGTAGATCTCCATAAAGAGGTACCCAAATTCTTCCGGCATAACATCGGAGTCCAGACTCCCTAACCTCGAATCGAGAGACAAGTATTTTCAAATGTTCATGAGTTATATTCTCCTTCTTGAGAGCCTCATCTTGGGCTACTCTGATCTGGCTGTTGAGATTCGAATGAATGGTGATGTTCAGAGCCCTAACACGAAGAGGTGTCGTCCTCTCCTTTCGGCTTAAAGCGTCAGCTACAACATTGGCCTTGCCAGGATGATAACGAAGTTCACAATCATAGTCATTTTGCGTCTCGATCCATCGACGCTGTCTCATATTTAGTTGCTTCTGATCGAATATATGTCGGAGACTCTTGTGATCGGTGAAGATAGTGCTCTTAGTTCCATAAAGATAGTGTCTCCACAATTTGAGCGCAAAGACAACGGCTCCAAGTTCGAGATCATGAGTAGTGTAGTTCCGCTCGTGAATCTTCAATTGTCAGGAGGCATAGGCAATAACTTTTGATCATTGCATCAGTACACAACCAAAACCACTTTTCGAAGCATCGCAATAAACGAGGAAATTGTCACTACCTTCAGGAAGAGATAGGATAGGTGCGGTGGTTAACTTCTTCTTCAAAGTTTGGAATACTGATTCGTGTACGGGTTCCTAAATGAACTTCTTGCCCTTGTGAGTCAGCGCGGTCACAGGACGTGCAATTAGAGAGAAACCTTCAATAAACCTTCGGTAGTAACCGGCGAGACCTAGAAATTGGCGAATATGAGTCGGAGTAGTGGGGGTCTCCCACTTGCTGATAGCTTCAATCTTGGCGGGGTCAACTTTGATACCCTGGTCGCTCACAACATGACCCAGAAATTGGACTTCCTTCAACCAAAATTCACACTTGGAGAATTTGGCGTAAAGTTGCTCTTGCCTCAAGAGTTCAAGTACTAGTCGGAGGTGTTGCTCATGCTCTTCTTCGCTCTTAGTGTAGATGAGGATATCATCGATGAAGACGATAACAAACTTATCCAGGTACGGCTTGCAGACACGATTCATGAGGTCCATGAACACGGCAGGTGCGTTTGTTAATCCGAATGGCATCACGAGAAACTCATAATGACCATAACGTATTCTGAATGCAGTTTTCATCACATCACTTTCCTTCACCCTCAACTGGTGATAACCGGATCGTAAATCGATCTTGGAGTAAATGCTCGATCCTTGGAATTGATCAAAAAGATCGTCAATTCGGGGAAGAGGATACCGATTCTTGATTGTCAATTTTTTGAGTTCACGGTAGTCGATACACATATGGAAGGATCCATCCTTCTTCTTCACAAACAACACAGGTGCGCCCCAAGGCGAGAAACTTGGTTGGATAAATCCATGGTCTAACAGCTCTTGTAGTTGACTCTATAATTCTTGCATCTCGGAAGGTGCGATTCTATAAGGTGTGCGAGCTACAGGTGCAGCTCCTGGCACTAAGTTGATCTGAAACTCTACTGCTCTCGGCGGCGATAATCCAGGCAATTCTTCAGGGAAGACATCGGAAAATTCGTTCAAAATTCGAACATCGTTCACGCTCTTCACCTCAGTTTCTACCGTTTTCACATGCGCTAGCACGGCAAGACGTCCCTTCTTCATAATCTTTTGCGCTTTCACGCAACTAATGAGGTTCAGCTTCGAGGTACATCTCTCTCCGTAGATGATCAGTGGCTCACCGTCTCCTTGTGGTATACGAAGAGCTTTATCTCCACAAATAATATCGGCCCTTACTTTCGTCAGCCAATCCATACCAACGATCACGTCAAAACTTCCCAGTTTGATGGGTATCAAATCGATTTCGAAATCTGCACCAGCTATGTTGATAATAGCTCCTCGACTAATATGGTTAACTTTCTCAAGTTTTCCATTGGCGACCTCGACAAGCATACTCTCTTTTAACAGGGCTAACGACCAATTAATCTTATCACAAAAATGTCTACATACATAACTTCTATCGGCACCAGTATCAAATAGGACAGATGCTAAAAGATTGTTGATAGTGAATATACATGTCACCAAGTCGGGATTCTCGCGTGCATCCCTTACATTAACGTTGAAAGCTCTACCACGGGGTGGTCCGCCGTCTTTTCGCTTGTTTGGACACGCATTTCTGATATGGCCCGTCTGTTCGCATTCGTAGCACTTTTTCGGTCCATTGGGGTTCGCCTTCACATTCAGGGTGGTGACCTTGCAGTCTTTACCGATATGCCTAGTCCGTTGGCACTTTTTGCAAACAACATTACAATATCCAGTATGGTGCTTGTAGCATCGCTTGCATTGTGGTAAGGTTCCCTTGTAGTTCGGGTTTGAGTTGGTGTTCAGATTGGGGTTTCCACCTTTGTTGTTTCCCCTGAAACCCTCATGTCGTTTCGCCGGGTTCTGATCATAGGTCCTTCCCCTGTTGTTATCCCATTTGCGCTTCTCACTACTACCCGCTTCAGACTTAGCCTTCTCCGGTTCATCGATGATAATTTAGTTCATTAAAGTATGCGCCATGCGCATCGATTTTGGGACATTGGGTGGCTTGGACGAGGTGACGTTTCTCTTAATGCTCTTAGGAAGTCCTCAGAAGTACCTTTCCATACGCTTGAATTCCGGGGTGACCATTGTCGGACACATCAGGGCTAATTCCAAAAACCTCTAGTTGTAACTATCAAGGTCGTTCCCAACAGCCTTTAACTGCAAAAATTCGATCTCCATCTTTTGTATCTCGGTTCTCGGATAATATTCCTCAATCATGGCACACTTAAACTCTTCCTATGGCGTAGCAAATGCCTCATCGATACCCCTTGCTTGTGCCATTGTGTTCCACCAAGTGAGGGCACCATCCGCCAGTGTACATGAAGCAAATTTAGTTTTGTTGGACTCGGTACAGTTGCTGACTCGGAATATAGATTCAAGTTTTTCAAACCACATAGTGAGACCAACTGGCCCCTCGGTTCCGCTAAAGTTATGTGGTTTACAGCTTTGGAACTCTTTGTACGTACACCCATTACGAATGGGTTGAATAACCAGTGGCGGTGGCGGTGGAGCTTAGGGTTGCATTTCCGCAATGGCTGCGGCTACCCTTTCGACAATCATCTCCTCGATTTGGGCTGCGGTAGGTGTTGATGTTGATCGTCCGTTGGCCATGGTGTTCTAAACAAAAATTTTGACTCAAGTCAAAATCCAGTATTCAAATAGTAATAATACAGTATATGGTAACCAACATGGAATCAACACATCACATGTTTATTAAGTAATGCAATCCAGGTACAAATACCACAGAATCATCATACAGTAACGTAAATAGAACATCGTGCAAGAATTAAATAACGCAAAGTTCCATTCATTAATAATAATAAGTTGCATACATCTGTATTAGTTCGTACAATACATAAGTGAAACATAAAACTATAACTAGATTACATAATGAAATCTACTACAAAAGCCCTACGGTGAAGGTGTGTGTAGGATGTCTAATACATGAGACATCTGGTCCTCGAGCTCAGTTACCCGAGCACGGAGGATCTCCACCTCCCTCATTAGTGCCTCGATAGAGGGAGTGGGTGGGGCAGGTGGTGCAGTCGGCGCGGGTGGTGCTGGTGGAGCTGGCGGTGCTGACGGTCCGGCTCCAGAAGTAGAGGCTGCGAGGCGGTAAGGCTTACGGATGAAGGGATCTGCAGGATACAGCACAAGCCGCTTACGGGCGGTAACCCTACGACGCCGACCATATGCGTTAGTGAATGCTTGACCTCCGTTGATCCCTGGAATAATGGTGCCGTCAAAACGGTACCGCTTCTTCGGCTGGGTGGAGGGTGGCTGAACAGGTGCATCATCGGGATCCTCCTCGTCGGAGTCATCGTCACCAGAGTCGTCTGTGGATGAATCATTGGATGAAGGATCATCTTAATTGTGTGGAGGTGGCTGCACGGGTGGCTGTACTGGCTCCCCTCGGGCGGCCATCATCTGTCGGTATCTGAAGGGTGGAATAGGCATGAGACATCTGTCAGGGGCGCGTCGGCACCAATGGCGATACTGGTTACGGAATGGACCCTCCCCAAATTCCGCGGGAATTTCAACCTCACCGGAGCGAGGCTGTGACCCCGAGGGTCCTGGGGCAGATGAAGCTGGAATCTCCGGGGGGTCCTGGGCTCCGTCTACAGTAACCACTGGGGCGGGAGTATGGCTGCTAGCTCCGGAAGATGAAGCGTCGGGGTCACTAGAGGATGTCGCCAACGGGATCGGTGGATAGGCAACAGTGGCAGGTGAAGTGGATGACGAGTCTGAACTGCCCAAAACGATAGCAGGTTGAATATCCGACATCTGAACAAAGAAAAATAAATTTTCCATGTCAGTAAATCATAAAGCAAGCACGTATTAGGCCAAGTAACTACAACAGTCTAAATCATGTGTAACAGTAAGTAGCATGGCAATAACGACAAGTATCATGCAATCGAAAACAGATAATAGCATGCAGTAGTGAAATCATGTAATAGCATACGGCATATAGCAGTAAAAGTAAGCAGCAGCATGCAGTAAGTTCAGCGAAAACAATTAAACTAGCAAGTTGTAGATTAGTCCTATTAGTGAATCCTACTCGGGTCGGTCTTAGACTCACTAATGCAACCTAATTCCCTATAACCAATGCTCTGATACCAAATGTGACGCCCCGTACTAAATCATCATGTACGGACCATCAACAACAGGATCATTACAAGGTCAAACACTATATGCGTTTTCAAAACAAGTTTGCATTCATGATAAAAGCTGACGTCATAACCAACGCCAAATGTTTTATAACCAAAGTATGCTTCTATGAACAGAAGCAAATATAATAGTGCGTGACCCTTAGGTCGTTACAAATCATAGTTTCAAAAGTAATTAAGTTTGAATGCAAGATAAAGTAGTTCATGAAGTGACATCTCTAAAGCAGCGGGTGTCTACAGCAAGACTAGTATATAGCGGAAGCAACCTTAAGCACCTGAGAAAAACATGCTTAAAAACGTCAACACAAAGGTTGGTGAGCTATAATTTAAGTATAACAGTATGTAAGGTAGGCCACGAGATTTCAGTGCTACAAAGAGCGTTTCAAAACAGTATGATAAAGTATATGTTAACCGTGGGCACTTGGTAACTAACTTAACGTTTATACCCCCTGAAAGTACACTTGGCAAGTGTGTATGTTTACGAAGTATTAAACACTCATTAAATACTAGCGCGACTAGCCCGAGTGGGGATGTCAAACCCTATGGATCCATATCTAAGATTCGCGTTCACCGGTTCAAAAACCAATGACTAAACGTTACCGAGCTAAAGGGAATGTTTATGCCGTTGTATAACCCACACATATATAAAGTTTAAGTACTTGTGCCTAGTATGTAAAACGTAAAATGCGCATGTATCCTCAGTTCCCAAAATAGTTAAAGTAAAAAGGGATGCTATAACTCACAATGATAAAGTAGCGGTAAAGTCGAGTCGGGAAATAAGCAAGTACGTTGGTCCGGAAAGTCCTCAACCTAAGTCAAATAGTACTAAGTTAGTAAATCGTCCAAATAGTTTTAAATGTATATAAATTAGGTCTTAAGGGTCATCATCATTCATCATCAAACAAAAGGTGTAAAGTAAGTTTCGTTCATGAAAAGAGTTTAAAACAAAGGCTGACTTGGATCAGTCACCACGGCCTCAATACCTATAGAAATAAGGTGAGACCTGTGGCCATAGCTCCGCATATGAGTCCTTTATTTGTGGTAAAAAGTCCAGAAGCAAACTCATCTTCGTTTGACCGTGGCGACGGTCTAAGTGCGAGTAGGTCAGAATTTTCAGCACAACGTTAAAAGACATAGTGACACTCGGAGGGCCATAAATCCTAAACCGTAACTCGGATTAAGAAGAGTCCTAAATGAAAAGTTATCTACTCGAACAGAGATAACTGAAAATCATCTTTACAGTTGCCCAGGTCATACTGATCAGACCCAGTAACAGTAAACAGTAGGTTCCGGGGTTTCTTGGTACTCGATGCTTATCACGGTTCTCATCCTTGATGCATATAGCTTCAAGTGTACAACTCGTTGATGTGTTTACATCATCTTTACCAAGTTTTGACCATCATAACCCAAGTGTAAGTCTAAGATAAGTAGCACAACTCAATTAAGTGTTGCAAGTGTTTTGATGAACCAAAGTTACATCAAAGTCTTAGATTTAACACATACATGAAATATAAAAGTAATATTTAACTACAAACTTGAAAGTAAACTAACTAATCAAGATCTTAAGATGTAGAACATAGTTCTTAGTTAGATCTTGAAGATCCAAGACCCAAAGGTCTAGATCTAAAGTTATTAAGTTAAATCTAACACAAGTGTATGAAGTTATAACTAAAGAGTTACACTTCCATGTTCTTGAAATCTTAAAGTTAACTTTTAGTTTCAAGAAGTATGAGATCAAGACTAACTTGTAATACTTGACCATTTAAACCAATAAACATGAAATTAAAGTGCATAATATGAAGTAATAAACTTAAATAAACAAGTTAATAAGTTCATGGGTTTCATACTTTTAAAGATTCAAGCCTAAGTCTTGATCTTTAGAAAGTAAACTTTAAGTTTACTTCATGAACTTCAAGTATGGTTTAACTCATGAACTTTCTTTAAAACTTTAAGTGTAGAACATAAACTAGAAAGTTTATGTTCTTGTATGTCTTGTAAGAACAAGATGATATAAAGAATCAAACTAAAGAGTTTGATTCTTAGTAGCTAGTAAGTAACAACAATAAGTAAGTAAACAACAAAATGTAATTAAACAAGAACAAAGAACAAGTGATGATGATGATTATGTGTATACGTATTTCAGTTTTGAACAAAAAAAAAAGGAAGTGAAGAAGTCTCATGTTACTTACAAGAATGTAGAGAATAAGAGAGAAAAGTTTGAGAGGTAATTTCAAGTAAAGTGTGTGTGTGAGGAAATGAGAGGATACAAGTAAGTAAGTAAGTAATGAAAAAAAAAAGATTTTGAATCCCTTCTACTACTCCTAAACCGACGATATCAAAGGGGAGAGGGAGGAAGGAGTTGTTCACTAGGTTCTTGCATGTATGTGTCATAAAAGGTGGTTAATAAGAGAGCTTGCATGGGGATCATGGTGTAACTAAGTAGCAACAAGATTCTATAAGCATTAAGCTACTAGTTTCATCCTAAAGTGATACTTACATATTTAGATGGGCTAATAAGTCCATTAAAGAGGTAGGGTGGGCTTCTAAGTCCACTTATCATTAATCAAAGCCCAAGTTCCAAGTTTGTAGCAAATTAATCCAATTAAAACCCAAGTAATTAACTAATATCCATAGTTAATCAAAATGATTAATAAAACTTAATCATGAATGTAAATAATATTCAAAAATATTATTCGTGTAATGTACGTATGTCACAAAGACGTTTCGGGCATTTAAAGTCAAGTATGATCAATCATGATAACAAGTAAATGTAATAACATACATTCGTTAAATCACAAGTATTAATAATAACAATTATTAATAAATAAACGTTGGAAAATCCAGGGTCGTTACACTTCTGTTGTTGGTTCGTATTCATTAGCCATAAGTGTAGCTAATATTTCAGCTTCATCAATTGGTTCAGTCCCTTCTCCTAAAGAACATTCTCCTGTTCCTTGTAATTCTGAAAATTCTTCTAACAATTCTACATGTGAATCTATAGTTTGAATATAATAACATGTATCATCTGCAAATTGCGGTTGTTGCATGGCTCTATCAACAGAAAAGTTAACACTCTCGTCCTCTATACTTAGAGTCCGTTTCTTACCGAACACGTCTATTATTGCTTTAGCCTTGTTTAAGAATGGTCTTCCTAATATGAGAGGAACTCGAGAATCTTCTTTTATGTCCAGAATAATAAAATCTACTGGAAATACTAAAGTACCAACTTTAACTAGCATGTTCTCCATTATCCCTCTAAGATATTTTACTGATCGACCGGCTAGTTGTATACTTATTCGTGTTGGTTTCAATTCTCCAAGGTCTAGTTTAGTGTATAGTGAATATGGCATTAAATTTATACTAGCAACTAAGTCTGTCAATTCTTCTATTGAACTAAGACTACCCAGAAAACATGGAATTGTGAAACTTCCTGGATCTGATAATTTTTCCGGTATCTTATTCAACAGTACTGCAGAACAATTTGCATTCATAGTAACAACCGAAAGTTCTTCCATTTTCTTTCTATTTGTGATTAGATCTTTCAAGAATTTAGCATATCTTGGCATTCCTGAAATCACATCAATGAAAGGAAGATTAACATTTATCTGTTTAAACATATCCAAGAATTTGGATTGCTCGGCTTCAAGTCTTTCTTTTCTCATTTCACTCGGGTAAGGAAGTGGTGGTTGGTATGGTTTAACATAAGGTTTAGCCTTAACTGTGTTATCTTCATTAACCTTTTCAACTACCGGTTCTGGTTCCTTCTCTTGTTCAGATTGTAGTTCTTGTGTAGTAGGAATAGAGTCATCAGAAATTTCAGGTATTTCAGGTGGTTTAAGTGTAATACCACTTCTCGTGGTAATGGATTTAGATGTTTCATTCCGGGGGTTAGCATTTGTATCGCTAGGTAGACTTCCCGATTTTCTTTCACCTATCAACCTTGCTAGGTTACTCACTTCTTGTTCCAGATTTTGAATAGAAGCTTGTTGATTTCTAAATGCTTGGGCATTTTGTTCATTGGTTTGTTTCTGAGATGTGAAAAACTGCGTTTGAGATTCAACTAGCTTCGACATCATATCTTCTAAATTTGGCTTTTTATCATCGGTTTGTGGTGGTTTAATTGGAAAAATAGGTCTTTGCTGATTGTAAGTATTGTTAGATACTTGTTGATTGCTAGGACCTTGTTGGTTGCTGTATGGAACATTTTGGTTATAATTCTGATATTGATTGTAGTTTGGTCTTGGCGGTTGATAATTATTCAGATAATTATTTCCAGGCCTTTGGTTCATGTATGAAACATTCTCTCTTTGTTCCATTGTTTATTCAATGCTGAGACAATCTTTTGTCAAATGTGGTCCTCCACACTGCTCACAACTAATTCATATTGCATGAATATCTTTATTCATCCTTTCCATTCGTCTCTCGAAAGCATCTATCTTTGCAGAAATGGAATCAAAGTCATGGCTAGAATCGGATCTAGCCGCTTTAGATGATCTAACGATATCTTTTCCTTGATGTCACTCATGTGAGTGGGAAGCAGTGTTATCAATAATTTTGTAAGCTTCAGTTGCGGTTTTCTTCATAATGGAACCACCAGCTGCTATATCGATGTCTTTTCGTGTAGTGATGTCGCATCCTTTGTAGAATATTTGTACTATTTGATAAGTGTCTAAACCATGTTGAGGACATCCTCTCAATAACTTTCCAAATCTTGTCCAAAACTCATATAGAGTTTCATTTGGCTTTTGTGTGAATGTAACAATTTCTCCTTGAAGTCTCACGACTTTAGATGCCGGAAAGAATTTTTTAAGAAAATTTTCAACTAAAACATCCCATGTATCAATCGCCCCTTCAGGTAACGATTCTAACCAATCTTTGGCTTCTCCCTTTAAAGTCCAGGAAAATAACATGAGATAGATTTGTTCATCCTCAACTTCTCTGATCTTAAATAGAGTACAAATCCTATTAAAGGTTCGAAGATGTTCGTTTGGATCTTCCTTCGGTGCACCACTAAATTGTCATTGATTAGTTACCATGTGTAGGATTTGTCCTTTTATTTCATAATCTAGCGCATTAATGTCTGGTTGAGTAATGGCATGACCTTGGCCAGTGCGTTTAGCTCTCATTCGGTCTTCCATACTTAGAGGTTCCAATTTTACATGATTGAATTTGTTGAATCTGAATCACTAGAGGATTCTGACTTAATGGTTTCTTCCTCGTCAATTTCTGGATGAGTGATTTGTGGTCCAGGAGGAA